>NC_084526.1:24770307-25055307 GCF_024500275.1 Phycodurus eques
GCACTATTCAAAATACCAGAGGACATTGTACATAAAATAAATAAGAATAATAAAATAAATAACAATATCATTAGTATTAATAACAACAGTTGGCCAGAGCCAACTTATTCAGCCAGAAAAGCCTCATTGAGTTTTCAAACCTCTTTTACAAGAGTGTCCTGGTCAAAACACAACATCAGAAGCACTGATCTGCATTTACATTTTACATTAAAATACATTGATTTAATCCCAGCTGTCCATTATATTCCTTTCAAAGTACGTGTCATGGCTGCTCAACTTCCAGTCGTGTGTGGGTTAGATTTTTCTTGTCCAATTAGATTTCAGCTTCTGTTGCCATGTTAATGTAATTTGCCCAGTACCTTCAGTGTGCCATGAGTCTGGGCCCATGACACATAGGGTGGATCTCAAGTCTCTTAAACAACTCATTCGCTGCCATTGACGGCTATAGAAGTCAAATATCCCTTTTAACTTGGAGGGCTGGCAGTGAACTACTGAGCTGGCAGTGCGCAACGTTACTAGCTCCTCGTTACATTGAAAGAGACCTGGAAGTTGTTCTCATGGTGCCATATTACGGAGCGTATCGTCTTAAATGCGCATTGAGGCGTGAGGATCGAGGACCGAGCATCGTGGAGGTTCTGCAAGCTATCTTAAATCAAGGGACCACTGATGTATCCTATGTGGAAGTCTTCTTGCTCCTCAACAGTAAAGTATGAAAATGGGCGTGTACCAACTAAATAGTAAATGGAACGGGACTTCTAATTAAGTAGTTAAGCTTCTGTTTGAGTAATTCCTTGATTATTTTAGTTTGGATATACATATTTTGACGAGTGTCTGTTCTATTCTGGGCAGTATTTATTACTAATATGACTTATTAGAGTGGTTCATGGTTATTACACCTAAACAACCACCTAGTACTAATGAGACTGCCATTTGGTCAAATGCATTTGGCCACGTAAAGAAAATAAGAATGTTTAAGATGGTTCTACTCTGTTTTTGCATTCAACGTCATGCATAACACACCAACACTGTATGTATACATGTTTACAAGTCAGTTCAAACATGTGAGGTGTGAGGGTGGCGATGGAGACGCGCTTGGGATAAACCACTCACAATCGTCTGTGCATCCACAAAGTTGTGAAGAGTAACGGCGTTGATCATATCTGGCTTTAATTTACTCACACTTGAAATACAAGACATAAGGGGACATATGTGGTTATAGTCATAATTCAGCCACAGAGATGGTTGCCGTTCGACACTCATCAATGACGTAACATCATCTTTAGTTGCCGTCTCCATCAAATGACTTCACCGAGGAACAATCGTCTAATTTCTGCTAACATTTGTCCATCCTCCCCCCTCGCTCCTCTCTCAATCTCCTCGGGATTTCTGGTGGGAGGCGCTAGCATGTAAACAGAGGAGTGCGGGAGTTGCAATTAGAGAAATGAGATAAGCCCATAGACACAATTAGTAACGGCTGTTTTTTTTTTTTTTTTTCACCAATCAAATTTCAGATTCACCACCCTCAGTCTGTATACAGGCTCAGAGTGATGCTGGCAATTGTCCGTCCTCTGATTGGTTGATAAGAGCTATAAGTAGTTTTGCCTTGCGCAGCCAATTAATAAGGATGAGCGTGGGACAATGCGAAGCGGGAAAATGGTCTTGTTATCTTAAATCCAAGAATTCATATTTTATTCCACTGGTTTTAAACCGGCGGCACGGTGGACGGCCATTGTGGGCCCCGCCTCCTGCCCAATGATAGCTGGGATAGGCTCCAGCAGTCCTGCGAGCCTTGTAAGAGGTTGATTAGATCACTTAAGTCTCCACTGAAGGTCAGGTCTGAAATGGACCGCTTGCCACTGGTTGTCCTCATATTTGGAAGTGCCCGTTGAGCACTGTGCCCACCCACTCCGCAAGTTGTTCCGCCGCCTCTGAGGGTGTGCGTGCGTGTCTGTGTATATATGCGTATGTGTGTGTGTGTGTGCGCGTGTGTGTGCACGCGTGCCTGTGCTTGTGTGTGTAAAACTGTGCATCTCTGACAAAACCCCGGCCCCAGCCCGGCCCCCCCGAGCAAAATTGGCCTAAAACCGCCACTGCACAGGGTGGGCTGGTGAGCGGGAGCTTGGCGATGACGTCACGTACCTGTGGTGAACAGCACGACTGCCTTGAGGCACGTGTACTCCGCCGAGTCCACGTGCAGCGTCTTGAGCTTCTCCACCTGCTCCTGGAAGACGCGAATATGGTCCATGAAGGCCACCACGCGCTCGGCCGACATGGGAGCGGCGTGCAGGCCGGCGGCGGCCAGCAGTGGCGCCACGTGCACCGGCATGGCGCACTGGGCCGCGTTAAGCACGAACAGCTCGCTCCAGGTAAGCCGCAGCAGAGCCACCTGGTCGGACACCTGCAGGTCGGGGAAGAACGGGATGTTGCGGGCCCACTCCACGGCGCTGAACAACATGCGCGCCGCCAGCTCGCAGATGTTCTCAATGCCCACCGCGCCGCCGCCCGGCAGGCACTGGGAGCCGAAGCGCGACGTTGCGTAGGGCTCAGCCCGCAGTAGCAGCGAGATGTAACCTGACAGGTAAGAGTGGCACTGTAAGGGCTCGCCCGTGCTGAGAGAGAACTGGCCGTGAAACGACTGTGCCGGGGGGAGGCGGCCTCTCTGCACCGCTGAAAAATAGAAAACAATGAAAACAAGGGAGACAGAGGACTAAAAGAAGATGAAGCTACTTGAAATGTGCCATAAAGCAACACTAAATATACACAAATGTGCCATGAAAGAATTATACTATAAGAATTATACTGTAAATGTTCCATAACACAACACTGTACTATCAACAAACTTAAAACATGAAAATGATGAAACAACACAAAATCTACTAAATACAGTGGGAGGAAAAGGTACTGTTCGTGAACCCTTTTGAATTTCCTGTCAGGATGAATTTGGACCATTCCTCTTTACAAAACCATTGCAAGATTCCTGGGATGTCTGGTGTGAATAGCGCTCTTGAGGTCATGCCACAGCTTCTCAATAGGGTTGAGGTCATGACTTTGACTGGGCCACTCCAGAACACATATTTATTTCTTCTTCTGCATTTTGGATCATTGTCCTGCAGCAACACCCATCCTCTTTTGAGCTTCAATTGTTGGCCAGTTCTTCGGCAAAAGTTTATTTTGATAAACTTGTGAATTCATTTTCCCATTGCTGATAGCAACCTGTCCAGGCCCTGAGGTAGAAAAGCACTCCCATACCATGATTCTCCCTCCCCCATACTTCACAGTTGGGATAATGTCGTGGGTAATGTTCCTCCTAAACAATTCAACTTTGGTTTCTTCTGTCCATAGAATATTTTTCCAGTAGTGGTGTGGAACATTCAAGTGCTCTTTATAAAACTTCAAACGTGCAGCAATGTTTTTTTTTTTTTTTTTAGACTGGAACGTGTTCTTCTTATCCCATAAACCCCATTCTCGTGTAATGTTTTAGGTTTGGTAGATTTGTCGACTAGTGATTTCTGCAAGTCTTCAGCTGACACTTGACGGTTCTTTTTTACCTCATTGAGCATTCTGCGCTATCGATTTGTCTAACCATGGACTGACGAACAGTAAGTCTTTTAGAGATACTTTACTTTTGTAAACTTTTCCAGCTTTATAGAAGTTTATATATAAAATCCTGACCTCAACCTGACTGAGAGTTTGTGACATGACCTCAAGAGAGCTGTTCACACCAGACATCCCAGGAATCTTGCTGAACTGTAACAGTTTTGTAAAGAGGAATGGTCCGAAATTCAACGTGATCGTTGTGCACATCACGTACAGGAAATGTTTGGTGGAGGTTATTGCTGCCAAAGGAGGATAAGCCATCCATGCATCCATTTTCTGTACCGCTTATCCTCACAAGGGTCGCGGACATGCTGGCACCTATCTCAGCTGACTCTGGGCAAGAGGCGGGGTACACCTTGAGCTGGTCGCCAGCCAATCGCAGGCCACATATAGACAAACAATCACGTTAGGATGTGGAAGGAAACCGGAGAAAACCCACGCAGGCACGGGGGAGAACATGCAAACACCACACAGTGCTAACCACCGTCGCGCACCGTGCTGCCCAATACTATATATATATATAAATATAAATATATATATATACATATTTCTCTCTCTCTCCCTCTCTGTATATATATATATATATATATATATATATATATATACACAAAATATCAATAAAAATGAGAAAACATTTTTGTGTGGTATCAGCGTAACCAGACTGTTTATTCTTGTGCTTTAAATGAAGACCAGACCACATTTTATGACCAATTTATGAAGAAACTTATGAAATTCCAAAGGGTTCACATACCTTTTCCTCCCACCATATGCCAAAACAACACTATGCACTAAATGTGCCATAAAACAACGCTAAATATACTTTAAATGTGTCATAAAAGAACATTGTATCATAAATGTACTTAAAACATACCATAAAAAAAGGGCCATGAGACAACACAAAATATTCAGAACTATTCCATAAAACTGCTCTTTCCACTAAATGTGCCACAAACAAAAACATACTTTGAAAATGCCATAAAACATTATACACTAAACGTGCCATAAAAAAGCCCACCAAATATACTTTAATTATATCATAAATCAACATTGTACAATAAATGCATCCAAAACATGGCACGAAACAACACTAAATCTACTTTAAATATGCCATAGAACAAGTGTATACACACTTTATATACATAAATGTGTCATAAAACAACCCGAAATCTACTTTAAATATGCCATAAAACAACACATTACATTTATTCTGCCATAAAACAACACTATATAAACTTTAACTGTGCCCTAAAACAACATTATACAGTAAATCTCCTTAAAACAATGTACTTTAAATTAAACACTGCAATAAATACAGATGGCAGACACCAACAACAGCACTAAATATATATAAGGGTGTCATAAAACAACACGTTAAATGTGCCATAACACAAGACTAAAACTACCTCACATATGCTTCAAAACAACACTACACCATATAGTTGAAATGTGCCATAAAAACAACACTAAATACATATCACTGTGCCATAAAACAACACGGAATACACTGTAAATATGCCATAAAACAACACCTAATATATGTAAAATACAGTTACCATAAAACAACACAATACAATAAATATAGTTTATATACACTGAAACCCCCCCCATTAAATCTACTTTAAATGTGTCATTTAACAACAGCAAATATGCCATAAAACCACACTGTACACTTTAAAGACGGGAGAGGATTAAAATGGATTCTGGATCGCGTGCAAGCCTCTCCGCCGTCACGCCAGGGGGGGTTTGGAGAGGTGCTAAATTTAGGACTGGTTGTCTTCTTGGCGTCCCGGTTGGTTTCACCCTCCCACACACACACACACACACACACACACACACACGGACCCATGCCCCACCTCCTCAACTTCTTGCCTGAAACTTTGCCTCCACCCAAACACACGAAATGCCATTTCATCTGGAATGGATCCCGATTTGTTTACATGGGGCCAATTCCGATCATGTACACTTGATATTACTTGGGTGATAATTCAGAGTACACACACACACACACACACACACACACTTACTTGTCACATTTTGTTTTTACTTTTATTAACCTTCTTTGGGGTCTTACTAAATTTTGGGTGAAATATTACTCTTTCTAATTTTCATTTGATGATTTGTTTACATTGATATGATTCAGGTCAATTTGCATTGGTGATATTATTTGGATGGTAATTCAGAGTGCAGTTTATACACATTAACAATGCAACCCATATAAAGGCTCATTAATTAAACCTTTTATAACCTTTTTCTGATTGGCTGAGATAAATCTTATGGTACTATATATATTTTATGGCATCCATATTGACTCCTAGTTACAAAATTTGTTTCCTGAGTTGATTTGGCAATTGTAAATTGCAATTTTGAGAAAAGGTTGCCTGTATTAATTTTGATTTCAATATTTATTTTATTCCAAATGTGTTTGACCATTGTGTTTGAATTGAAATTCCAAATTGTATTATTGGAATCCAGAACATTATTAAAATGTTTGCTCTTTACTTTTGTCATTTTTAAACCCTTCTGTTTGTATTTGTTTTTATATGATCAGTCTGATATTGTCTTTCATTATATTTAATAATACTATATTTTATTTTCTCTTCATTTGTTGGCTGAGATAAATAACACTATTCTCCACTACCTTAGGGTGTCTAATCTGACTGAGGTTGTAGTTACTGAATGGGCCCTATTTTACTTTAAATTTCTTTCCTCCAAATTCGTCATCATTTTTGTTATATTTTTAATTCTGGTACATCAAATGTTTAATTTCTCTTTAATCTAGGCCCAGAATTACTATTATTTGGGTTTAATATAAATTCCAGAAGAAGGCCATTCATTATTATTATGTTTTTTTTAGAATTTACTTTTTAAATGTAATCTATTTTAAAAAAAATGGTTAGGGTTTAATTTTGGGGGGAAAAAAGTTCAATGAGACAAGGTATCAGAGTTTTGATTTTAAATGATCTTTTAAATGTAAAA
The DNA here is from genome assembly GCF_024500275.1 of Phycodurus eques. Taxonomy (NCBI): domain Eukaryota; kingdom Metazoa; phylum Chordata; class Actinopteri; order Syngnathiformes; family Syngnathidae; genus Phycodurus; species Phycodurus eques. Next base: position 24,776,881 of record NC_084526.1, read on the forward strand.
GAGAAAATATTTTTTGTGTCCATTTTTTTTCAAAATTGTAAATGTGAAAGTTAAAAGATCTAAACTATTTTTTTTTTTAAATTCTGTGAGAGTGTGAGTTAAATTTGCCCTCAAGCGATGATAGAAAACACATACATCACAATGTTTTCATTCAAAAACATACAGTAGATGCCATACCAATACAAATAACATTTTGCTTTGTAACCAAACACCAAGCTGAGATTTATTTTTGTCCTAAATATGTTGAACTGCTTAGTATATGTTATATTTGTTTTGAACGTGGCCCCCAGTGGACATCCCCGAACTGACAAAAAGGTGTTCAATAGAGAATTTAACTTTGAAATGAGGTGTGAATTTCCAAAGAGCTGAAAAGCTGGGGAATTAATTGAATTGTCAAAATATTGAATGTGATACTTGAAGTTGGAATGATTTGAATAGATCAAGAGTTGAGGAAGTGAATATGTAACATGTCTGTTAATATCTCTTAATTGAGAATTGAATTGTGAAAATGTGGGAATTTTGGGAATGTGATAAGTATTTCGCAAGCTATAAATACGTCAAGTGCCTGCATTAATTTGCCAATGTTGTCAAGGAAAATGGAACAATGACAAGTATAGGAATGTGGCAATGTAGAATAAATTGATTTGCGAATTTGGGGAATGCCATAAATACTTCTCAATATGTCATGAATGGGCTGAACATTTTGAAGTGAAAATGGTTTGAATTGCTCAAGAAATGTGGAGGGAGGCTGCAATATGGAAATTGTTTTGCACTGGTTTGGGAATATTGAAAAATGTGAATTTGGGGGAATGTGATGAATAGTTCTCGACATGTCCCGAATGAGCAAAAGCTGGAATCCTCTGTGAAATATGGAAGTATGAGTTGAATTTGATACATGTCTCCATTTCAAAGGGAATTATTTTCATAGAAAATCTGGAATTTTCGGTAAAGTAGGACTTTGGGGAATATGACAAATAGTTCCCAATATGTGCTGTATAAGGTGAATGACTACGTCGAAATTGTAATGTTTTGGAGCACTGAAAAATGCGGAAGGAGAAGAATTGGCGTATACGATAGAGAATGGACCCGATTGGGGCGGCTGGCGCGTACCTTCCCTCCGCATGCCCACTTTCAGGCACTTCTTGAGACGGCAGTATTGGCACTGGTTGCGGTGGTGCTGGTCGACGGGGCAGGTTCGGCTGGCCCGGCAGGTGTAGCTCAGGTTGCGGCGCACGCTGCGCTTGAAGAAGCTTTTGCAGCCCTCGCAGGTGAACTGGCCGTAGTGCTTTCCGCTTGACTTGTCGCCGCACACGATGCACTCTATGTGCGCGCTCGCCTGCTTGTCGGACGACGACGACGACGACGACGACGAAGAAGAACTATTGTTGTTGTTAATAGTGGTGGTGGTGTTGGGTGGTGCTGCAGCCGGGGGCATCTCCAGGGAGGCCGGCGGTGGGTTCATGTGCACAGGCAGAGCAACGTGCGACACCGGGGAGGAGAGCGTGCCCTCCTCTGGGTTCCTCCACGCCACCATCGCCATGTCCGTCACTAAACTCCCCCCACCTCTCTCTTCTCTATTTTTCTTGTCAACACCACTTAAGATGATAAAGTGACAAAAGAATTAAAGACGCTCATTCGGATGACATCCACAGAGAAAGAAGAGGAGCGTCCATGGAGATCACCCGACAAGCTTATCCTATGTAAAACAAACAAAACAATGAATAAAAAAAAGAAATCAAATCCACGTCCTGGTCCTCCAGCTTGTTATAACCAACTCTCCAGGCAGGGCTTGCTCCCCCAAACGGTACCAATGAAGCACATAAAGAAGAAGAGGAGCAGCACGTGTGGTGGTCTGATGGGTCTGATGATGTTTTTGAGCTCCACGACTGAAGAGGACGAGGAGGAGCTGATGATGTCACATCAGCCGTGACGTAGTCACGGGAGGCGTGGTTAAAAGCAAGAGGAGAGTGTGTGTGTGTGTGTGTGTGTGTGTGTGCGTGTACGACAATGCGTGTGCTTGTGTGTGCGTGCACGCGTGCACGAATGTGTTTGTACGTCGCGTGTGCGTAGGCTGCACTGACCACGTGACCTGTGTTTGTGACCCTTTGCTGCATGCAACAGCAGCAACATGACTCCCCCTGGTGTTACCAAGGAGTAGTGCATGACACTATGTTCATCCCCGCTGTGAATGCTCGGAAAGCAAAGGTTTCATAATGGTGACAGTTTGACCCAGGAACAGATTATTTGGGTCAGCTTCATATCGGAAATAATGGAGGTAATCTGTTCCAGGGTCGAATGTCACCATACAAAGAAAACTTGATCTTCAAACTAGTTCTATCAAACTCGTGTAGATAATAAGTTTACCATTGTACAAATAAGAAATAACACTTTACTCACCCATTGGCAGCGCTGGACTGTAACTGTCATCTACATTGTGTAGTTCAACATAGTTCAACAGTACATTGTTTTGTTGTACATTGTGTACATGCAGTTGTCCACACCTGGTCCTCACAAGCCAATATGTGTTGATGCTAAGTCGTGTGTAAATGCTGTTTGACTCACTGCTGCAAACATCCTCAGGCAGGCCCAGCGTCCAGACACGTCGTCGCACACTGACAAAGGGCCAGATAGGGTAAAGGACACAAGGGGCACACACTGGGGACATAAGAAAAGACAGAAGGGGGGCAATATGGGTGACAAGAAAAGTGCATGGGGGTAGGGAATGGGATATGGGTACACAAGAAGGGGGGTGGGGGCGGGGGAGCACATGGGGCCCACAATCGGGACACAAAGGGGAAACGTAGGGCACACATCAGGTCCATAAAAAGGTACTCTACAAGGGGAACAATGGGGGTACATGAGGGGAAATAAGGGGCACACAATGGAAGACACATGTGGACACAAAGGAGAGGTACAAGAGGGGACGCAAGAGAAAAAGGGGGGCATGTGGGGGTCATAATTGGGACACGAGGCGGGAATACGTGGGGGCTACAATGGTTTTAGGAGAACACCATGGCATGGGGGCACAAGGTAAGACAAGGGGGGTACTTGAGGGACACAAGGACGTACGGGGTACACAAGAAGGACGCATTGGGACACAAGGAAAAAAGAGGCACAAGTGGGACCCGAGGGGGAAACATGGGAGACCTATCAGGTATGTAAGGCCTTCATTAAAAAGGTACAAAGACAAGAAACAGGGTACACTCGGGGGGCGATTGGGGCACCCATGGAGAACGTATGGGGGACACAAGTAAGACAACGTGAGGGGTGGGGTGCATCAGGGTTGACACCATTGACAGGAAAAGAGTGCTTCATGGTCACGTTTCACAATTTTACAAAATGTTACACAATTTTAACACACCCACGCCAATGTCTTTATGGTAACGATACTGGCAATGGGATGGATGCCATGGATGCAATGGATGAGAGAACCCTGTGTCTTCTCTCAACCGACCATTGACCGCAGTTAATTGACGACACGGCATTTGAAATCGACAGGGCAACACGCTGCTGAAATCCGCTCAAAGACGCAACTGCAAAAAAATGTGTGATTGTGATTGTGATTGTTTAGATGCGCCATGAACAACACATTGACGCCTGAAGGGTAAAAGCAGAGAAGATTTTTGGGTGTCTGTCTGGGAAGTTTCGGAAGGGTCCTTTGCAGTGACGCTCCATGCGATCGGACAGGTGGCGCTAGTGCCACTGGGCACGAGTGACACAGGTGATTTTCAAGGTCAGTTAGCACCAGTGAGCGTGATTCGCAGAGACTGACGTGAGCGTGTTCACGACAGGTGCACCCAATCCCACTTGACTCATCAAACAAGGCCATGTTTGAGTTGGCCGTGTATGTGAATGGACAGACATTATCTATAGAACTGACATGTTTAGTATGTGACTGGTCAGAAATATTAACATTATGGGATATATTTTTGGGACTGTCGTAAATCCAGCGCGGTGCATGGCGTAATTTTGTGAGGAGGCGGGTGTTGGTAATTTTGTGAAACGACTTACCCAAGCACATTTAAAGGATGGACGTCTGCGCCCATGCGGGCGTGCTCACAATTGTGTCCAATCGAAGCGGCTCCTCTTATTCCCTTTAAATGCGTCGCACGAGTGGCGAACTGACAGTCGTTGGCATGAGAAGAAGAAACCGATTTGCTCAAGTCCGGGAGGTCGGAAGCGCACAAGGCACATTTATACGGAACTCTACGGGCAGATGATGTAAAGTTGGCTAGGGAGGAGATTGCAGCTCTGTGCCGGGAAGTGGGCACTTGGAGACTGTCTCCACCATGATCATTGTTGTGTCATCTTATTGTATTATTATAATATGCTTGTATTTGAATAGAATTGGTCTGGGGAGAAAACATTGAGTAACTCAGATAAATTGACTACTAAAATAGACCGAGACAAAATTTTTGCCTCAAAGCTCCGCTGCAACCATGTTTGCATCCGAACCATGTTTTCCACACGGACGCACGCACGGATGCACGCACTCACTCTATGGTTGGGGCCACTGTTGATGCGGCCAGTGATGAATACCAAAAAAGACAAAAGATGGCCAAGGTTTGGGATCACTTTCAATTAAAAAAGGACAAAAATAAGGTGGTATGTAACTACTGCAAAGCGTAGCAGGCAATTATTCGATGGAATAATTGATAGGACAATCGATTCTAAAAAGATTAGTTAGTGGCAGCCCTCGAATCGACAACCCTTTGTTAACATTATGTGTATATGAAAGAACACATTTACAATCTCCATCATGTGTGACTGAGAGATGTTTACATTATGTTTATGTGACCGGGCTGGCAGATGTTTACGTTGTGCGTGTGAAAGGATAGATGTTTGTGTGTATGTACGTATCTGTGAGTTGACAGACGGAGGCAGCGTGGCTAATTAGCGTGATGAATGCGGTGCGGAGGAACGCACGCTGCCTCTGCCCCCACTCTCCTAAAATGCGTAAATAGAAATGTGAGCGGAAGCCCTCTGAGCATTTGGTTTGTGCGCCGACATGATGGATGACATAAAGAAGACGTGTTTGCACAGCTGAAGAAGATTGACCTTCCTTCCCGTTTGCATGCGAGGGATAATTGGCGACCTGTCACTGACTTGCATTCACTAACGAGACTACCAACCACACGGAGAGAAATTTTGTCACTTTGTAGGATGCAGTTGTCAACTAGTGCACAGTTTTGACGGACTAGTAACATGTTGTTGCCATACTAGTATGCCAAAGTTGTTCTTCTAGTGAGGTTAAAGAGCGTACTGGGACATGGAGCTTAAGCTGGACACCAAATAAATGCTTGAACGGCTTTATGGAGAGTGGCAAGACTAAACGCCTTTAGAACGACTAGGGTGCACGACCAGAACAATTGGCTCTTACTAGTAATGTTTTTTCTACTATGGCTTTTCACTACTGTATTGCATTTCTGCAAAGTAGGACAACTTTGGCATACTAGCAGGAAATCTAGATCTTAACGGTGAGGCAAAACTACTAGTGGGCATTTTGGTGCTTCTAGTAGGGTCCAGGAGAGGTCTCGTAGTGTTGCTAGTGCAGCACAGTAGTTTACTGGTAAGGGTCAGTTGCATACTTGTAGGCCAAAAGCAGAGGTGGGTAGAGTAGCGTAAGAGTACTGTTACATTTGAATAATATGACTCAAGTAAAAGTAAAAAGTAGTCATCCAGATATTTACTTGAGTAAGAGTAATAAAGTACTCAATGAAAAAAACGACTCAAGTAAAGAATAGCTTGTGAGTAACTTCAGTTTATTTATTTTTTTTAAATTAGAGCATTAACATCAAATACAATTACAAATTAATAATATATGGGAGTCGACACACACCTGCCACCATTTCAATTTGTAACTGCCCAAAAACCAAGAATACATACATTGGGCCTTACAGAAACATTATTTGTTTTATTGGCTTAAATGACTTCTTGAAGAGGCGGCACGGTGGACGACTGGTTAGAGCGTCAGCCTCACAGTTCTGAGGTGCGGGGTTCAATCCCCGTCCCTGCCTGTGTGTAATTTGCATGTTCTCCCAGTGCCTGCGTGGGTTTTCTCTGGGCACTCCGGTTTCCTCCCACATCCCAAAAAACATGTGTGGTAGTTAATTGAAGACTCTAAATTGCCCTTAGGTGTGAATGTGTGCGTGAATGGTTGTTTGTTCCTATGTGCCCTGCGATTGGCTGGCAACCGGTTCAGGGCGTACCCCGCCTCCTGCCCGATGACAGCTGGGATAGGCTCCAGCACTCCCGCGACCCTAGTGAGGAGAAGCGGCTCAGAAAATGGATGGATGGATGGACTTCTTGAAGAAGCTGTTTGCTGAACAGACTTAGTGATTGTTTGTGCGCGTGCGTGTGCGACACCATAGGGATAGTGCTAATTTTGCCACATCCACTGCCAAAACAACAACTTACCGCAAGGTATTTTCTCAAGTTAGAAGTGGGCTGTAATATCCCAAGTTTGGGCAGTCACAATTTAAGAGCCGCATGACAAAGCTGTTGTTTTTTGGAGTCTGTCAAATAAACACAGTCAATGGGCTGTCCCCCCCCTCCAAAATAAGTCATTTTGATTGGCTCGCGAAGGCCATGTGCACGATCATGTCTCTGCCTTGTGTCGTCTGATTGGTGAAAAATTAATCATTTTGATTGGCTCGCGAAGGCTACGTGCATCGTCTTGTGACTGCCTTGTGTCTCTGATTGGTGAATTGGAGTCAAATGACATTAGCGATTCCGTTTGATTGGCGCAACAGGAGCCCAATCGGAAGTCGAAGATAGAGTCTAAAAAGAGACACGCACACGCAAAAATGAATAAATAAAAGTAGCGAACCGCATGTCGATCATTGTAACGGAGGAAAAGTATCGATCCTTCTTCACATAAATGCTCAAATAAAAGTAAAAAGTACAGTACATTTAAAGTACTCTGACAAGTACAGTTTATGGAAACCGTTACTTGAGTAAATGTAACGGAGTAAATGTAGTGTGTTCACTACCCACCTATGGCCAAAAGGGACACTAATAGTGGAAACCACATACTGTAACTATCAAGACAGTTGTTCTACTAGTGCACTGAATTGTAGTAATACATGGACCTTGAGCAAGATATCGAACAAATGCTGAAACAGCTTGCCATACTACTACTACTATTAATAGTACCACTACTAGTATCCCTAACAAAACAGGTGAGAATATACAAACTCCACACAGAACCGACGTTGTAACTCCAAAACTCCGAACTGTGAGGCAGAGGTGCTCGCCACTCGTCCACGGTGCCGCCGTCTTCATTCACGATGTTCTCAGCCGTGCAGCAGCGCGTGACAGATGGCCAAGGTTACGGCGAGGTGGTCTTCGGGTTGAAAAGTGAAGACAAGTGGAAGACACATTTGTCTGTCAGCCACGTCTTTGGCGTCCAGTCCTGAGTCATCGAGTCAATCGCCCAAACAGCGACACGACCTCTCGGAGTCACTAGCGACATAGAATGGCGTGCTTTCTGCCTGGCTGCAGCGCCACCCCCAGACACCCTCGTCAAAGCCACGTCGTTACCTGGCTCGACCGGTCCCCGACCCGTCTTCTACGAGGCGAGGTACCGCTGGAGCCGAGACGCTGGTGATGATACAAAGCCGAAATGAGATCTTGCCCAAGAACGAGCGCTTTTGGATGAAAGAGCTGTCGCCACCAATCATCTCCCTACTTTGACAGGAAACATGCGACCTTTCAAGAGCAGTAAAGTCTGTTCAATGATGACATCTCACGCACGCACACACACACACACACACACAGACACACACACACGCTCACACATTCTGTATTAATGGCAGGATGCCGTGAGTGAATATGCTAATTAGCAGCAAACCACCAACTTTTGAAATATAAAACCAGATGTTTACCGTCACTATATAAAATGACACATACACTTTTTTTTTCTCACTATCTGACATGAAATCAGATTCAATGTTTCCAGTTTAAGGTCTATTAGGGTTACCAAAATAATTTCTATTTGCTAAATGCTAGAATATTCAGGGAAGGATTTTTTTTTTTTTTTTTTTTAGACAATTTTTCATTACTTTCTTCAAAGTCAGAAGTTTACATACATTTCATTAATATTCGGTACCACTGACTTTGAACAGTATGACTTGGGTCAAACATTTTGGATATCCTTCCAGACGTTTCTCACAATAGTTGCCAGGAATTTTGGCCCATTTCTACTGACAGAACTGGTGGAACTGATGCAAGTTTGTCAGCTGCTTTGCTCGCGCATGCCTTTTTCGGAATGCTCCAAAATTTTCAAGAGGATTGAGATCAGGCCTTTGTGATGGCCACGCCAAAACATTGACTTTGTTATCCTTAAGCCACTTTGTAACCAGTTTGCCAGTATGCTTTGCTCCATTGTCAATTTGGAAGACCCATTTGTGCCCAAGCTTTAACTGCCTGTCTGATCTCTTGAAATGTTGCTTCAGTATTTCCACATAATGTTCTTTCTTCATGATGCCATCTATTTTATGAGGTGCACCAGTCCCTTCTCTTGCAAAATAACCCCACAACATTGCTGCCACCCCTGCATTTCAAACTTGGGATGGTCTTCTGCAAGCTTCCCCCTTTTTCCTCCAAACGTAACAATGCTCATTAAGTTCATTTTGTTCTTGAGTTGATATTGTACATTTCGGACCAAAGCACATTAATCTCTGGGACATAGAACGCATCACCTTCCTGAGCGGTATGATGGCTGGACGTTCCCATGGCATATAATTGTTTGAAAAGATGAATGTGGCACCTTCAGGCATCTGGAAATGGCACCGAAGGATGAAAGAGACTTGTGCAAATCCATAACTCTTCCTGATATCTTGTCTGATTTCGTTTGCCTATACCATGATGTTACACAAAGCAGTGGGCTTCAGTGTGCCAAGTTCAAATACACAAACAAGTGTGTCTATAATTAACTCAAATGTTGTGTGTGTGTATATATATATATATATATATATATATATATATATATATATATATATATGGCGGGCGGCACGGTGGCCGACTGGTTAGAGCGTCAGCCTCATAGTTTGCATGTTCTCCCCGTGCCTGCGTGGGTTTTCTCCGGGCACTCCGGTTTCCGACTCAAGTGAGGAGAAGCGGCTCAGAAAATGGATGGATGGATGGATGGATTGTGGCGTTCATGTAAAGTTCTTAAAATCCCGGCAAAAACCCACGCAGGCATGGGGAGAACATGCAAACTCCATCGGTACTCCCCCGATCAGAACCCGAGTTCTTTTCTGTTATTGGACTTCTGTGCTCCCCACGGATTGTTCATAATGAACACCATTTCCAAGCATAAGGGTGTCCACACGTACACTTGGCACCAGAACACCAGTTCGATGATCGACTTTGTGGTCGTGTCATCGGACTTGCGGCCGCATGTCTTGGACACTCGGGTGAAGAAAGGGCCAATCGCAGGGCACATACAAACAAACAAACAACCATTTGCACTCACAGTCACACCTACGGGCAATTTAGAGTATCCAATTCATGCATGTTTTTGGCATGTAGGAGGAAACCGGAGTGCCCGGAGAAAACCCACGCAGGCACGGGGAGAACATGCAAACTCCACACAGGCGGGGCCGAGGATTGAACCCCGGTCCTCAGAACTGTGAGGCTGACGCTCTAACCAGTCTCCCACCGTGCCGCCGCAAAAATATATTTTATTCAAAAAATGGATAGATTTATAGAATTTTCAGGAGGATACTCGAGTACTAAAATATTTGTTAGCTGCAGCCCTGCATTCAACTCCCCTGTTATATTGTCGTATTTGTATTGTTTCATAAATTCCTTGCTTCGGGTGCCTCTGCAATTAAGCTGCAAAAATTGTTCGATATAGAAAAAAAAATTTGTGGTAAAATAAAGACTAAAAAGTCCTCATATTACTTGATTCAGGAAAAAAATTGACAAAACATTTTGTAATGCTAAATGATAAACTGCCAAGTTTTTGCTCATGTAACAATAATCAGGCAAGTGTGGTGTAATATTAAAAGCAAAAATAGTATATTTAATTTATATACAATGAACATACAATCATCATAATCCTTTCCCAAGAACATACAGGACATAAAGCTTTTTTTTTTTTTAAAATACAAATTCATGTAGTTGAAATAAAAAAATCTAAATAAATCATAAAAAACAATTGATATTTTTCTACTTAAATGCCCTTTTTTCCCTCTGCTTAAAAGATCCCCTGCACACAATCAGCCAATCACTCCAATGAAAACCGCCGCTTACGGTTTCTCTTAGCTGAAGGCAACATGCTGCCGTACGCAGAAAAACTCCTTGCCTCTAACAAACCGTGCTAGTAATTTAGAAGACGTCGTTCCCAAAGTAAACTCTGTGCACATTTTGCAAAAACACATTTCATCATCATAACTAGAGAATGCGATTCCTGTGGAAGGAGCTGATGCAGAACTAAAATGCTGTGCAATGAAGTGAAATGTGGAAAATTGTAATGTGACCGAAACAAAGCTTAGTTAAATGAATGATAGAGGATTAAAAATAAAATCAATTCATTTGAGAATTTTGTCGTGGAAAATAAGGAATACTAAAACATTGGAGGAATGTGAAAAATACTTCCTAAGATGTCCTGAATGAGCTGAAATGTTTGAAGTTAGAATGGTTTGAATCAATGGAGAAATGTGGAAGGATGAGTTAAAGTTGTGAAATGTCTCAATCATTTCCAGGGGATTTATTTTGAAGTGGAATTGGGGAGAGAGTAGGAATTTGGGGAGTGTGGAGAAATGATTCTCAAGACATAATGAATTTTGTAAATGGTTTACAAAAATGTGGAATTTGTCAAGTGTCGAAAAACTGCTGGGAATAATAATACTAATACATCGAAAGAAATCTTCATCATTCACACAATTAAAAAAAAAGGCATTGCTGTTCTAAAGGTTACTTATTAGCATCACAAGGCAAAAACATGTTAAGTGGCAAAAGAAAAGTAGCGTCTTGCGGGCATTACCATGGCAACAACAAGACAGTCATAGAGGAAGTTCCAGGCACGCAAAAGTCTGTTGCTCTCATTCGTCCGCCATGCTTTAGGTGGCGTGGATGCAAAAGGAAAAGACCAGGTCCACTTGATGAAAGTCCTGCCTAGCAACAGTGAGTACATCCTACTTTCCTCTAGAGCACAGACACCGAATAAGTTGCTTATGTGCGCGATTGGTCGCAGAGAGGCTACATACAAGCTGGAGGAGGTTTGTGGTGTTTGTCCATGATGATGTGTCACTTTGGCACTTTGTATGTACACACACACACACGCAGCGGGGAGAGGGAGGACGGCAGATATGGTACGTCCCGGTTTTATTTTTTTATTAAGGAAGATGAGGTCCATGAGGATGATGTTCTGTTGGTTTCTGATACACAAGCTCTACTGATTGCTACACGAAGAACAACACTCTACATTTAAGGTGTTGTGGAACACAGTAGAACCTCTAAAGTCCAATTTGATATTTTAGTTGGTTTTAAAGATTGCATTGGATGTTGTAGTTTTCCTTTGTTGTTTGGAAAACTTTGAAAGGTCATTTTGATCATTACATTTGATTATTTCTTACAATTTCTTTTGATGTAGGTAGTCGTTTTTACAACTGGATTTGCAGTTGTTATTGATGTCTTTTTTGTTTTCATTTTCAGTTGTTGTTTTTAGAATGTCATTTAGAGTTTTTTTTGTAATGTTTTCATCGATGTTAGTTGTTTTAGTTTCCCTGCTTTTAAATTTTCATTTAAAGTGGTAGTTTTTCAATTGCATTTTATTAATGTAGTTGTTTTAACATTAGTTGTTTTAAGAGTTTTAGTTTGGATGGTTTCGTCATTTTTGCAGTTCCATTTGACGTTTTCCTTTGATCTTTCTGTAGCTTTCAGAATTGCATTGGATGATTTCATTCGAAGCTTTAGTTGTTAAAATATTGGCTCTGATTTTGTACTTTTTTTTTAAACCAACTTTAAAATCGTATCACGGGTTTCCCACTCTTACGCTACACACACACACACACACACAAAACTGCAGTTTAGTTCAACGAGCATTAAACGATAAACACTGCGGGTGTTTTGGCCTTTTTGAGGCTTTTTATGCCACACAGACCACCTAAACAAGAGAAGAAGAATATACACAGGAAGTGATGACATATTCAAAGCATTAAGACTCCAGCCTCAACTTTGTCATGAAAGTTACCACTACTTTATACTATTAACTGTGGTACCCTTCTTTTATACACTTAATGAATATTAAAATGTTCAATGTTCACCTGTGCACTCGTTGACAATTGCATCCTACTAATACTACAATCAGCTCTGCTGTTTGACACAAGAAGAAACATTCTACTTGCATTATTTACTACAAGAAATCTGTAGTTGGACTTTAGAGGTTCCACTGCAGCTGCGATGACCTTCTCACTGGTGCAACATTTTCTTTTCTTTTATTTCATCAAGCTCATGAATAAATCATGATCCAATAATAAAATCCATTTGCGCTTAAACAAAATGCGCAAATGCCATACTCGTGTCACAACTTGCCACCTAATTGCTAGTTGAGTGGCTACAAATGATTAATTAATTAGACTAATCTAATCAATGTCATCAGTAGTTAATAGAGTTGAATTACTATAATAATTAATAATATAAAATTGCCTAATTAAAACATTTTCACATCAATACGCAATATATAATAGCCTCTTATGTAAATAATTATGTCTGTTTTTATACCAATGTCTAATGTTTATATAAATATTAATATGCTTCATGTCCAAAAAAAAAACCAAAAAAAAACGAATCTCCAAATTGAGTGATTTTTTTTCCAGTCAAAACAAAAAATGTAAAAAAAAGACCTGGCAATTTTTTAAAGTGTTGTTTTCCAGCCAAAATGTAGTCTCTCTCAGTTAAACAAAACCAAAAATATATAAAACATAAAAAAGGATTCATTTTGGATGAAACAAAATATTTTTTGTCGGTTTTGGTAGCTAAAAATGTGGGGCGCCATGCTTTTCATTGGACAGCAGCATTATTATCCTATGACATCTATGCTGTTAAATTTGAAAAATAAGACAGAATTAATTTCAAGTATGTCCATCCTTTAGTAAAAAATGCAAATGATTTTAGTGCAACCTTTGTGTGCAGCGGAGAGGAAGATGAGGCTCTTAATGAGGAGAACCGGTGCGGCAACGTCACGACTACAAGACAGACTCCATGTTGTCGCACGCTTCCTGGTCCTCTAGGTTGAACACGAACTTGGTCCGGCTGGCGGCGTCCGACAGCGTCCCCTCCTTGCCCAGACGCTCCAGAGTCACGTTGGAGGAGAAGAGCTCAGTGGGCGTCAGGTAGCCCTCGCTGCTCTTGATATACTTCCTGTAGTTGCGCCTCAAGCACTGCCACGTGGTGGCGTAGAGCAGGAAGGCTGACGACTTGAGCACAATGGCGATGCTGACGTACAGGTGGCGGTAGGCCACGTTGTCATACAGCATGCAGGCGCCCTTCTCGCCGCACACCGAGCTCCAGAATAGGCACGTCGAGTCGATGCCCATGCCGAAGATCAGGGGTGGCGGGATGAAGCCTGGAGCAAGAAACATAGATAGAGGATTATTATTATCAGTAGTAGTAGAAATAATAGGAGGTAGTAGTAATAATAGTATAGGTAGGAAGGTAGATAGGAATTTGATGCCTGCAACACGTTCCAAAAAAACCTGCGACAGGGGCATCACCTTTTCTTTAATTCATTCATTCATTTTCCGTACCGCTTATTCTCACTAGGGTCGCAGGTGTGAGCTATTTTGAGCTATCTTCGAGGGAGAGGTGGGGCACACCCTGAACTGGTTCCCAGCCAATTGCAGGGCACATATAAACAAACAACCATTTGCACTCACAGTCACACCTACGGGGAATTTAGTCTTCAATTAACATTCCATGCATGTTTTGGGGATGTGGGAGGAAACCCACACAGGCACGGGAAGAACATGCAAACTCCACACAGGCGAGGCCGGATCTGAACCCGGGTCCTCAGAACTGTGAGGCAGACGTGCTAACCAGTCTTTCACCGTGCCGCCCCTTTTCTTTTTATATTACAATATATTTTTATTTTGTTGGTAAAATGACTCCAAACTCAAAGTGTAGGACTTGCGACTTGACTTAGGGCTTGCCTGTCTCGCCTTGAGACTTGTGACTTGCAAAGCAATGACTCGTTCCCACCTTTGGTATTAATAGTAGTGGTATAATATTAGTTGCAGTAGTAATGTAGTAGTCGTCGTAGTAGTAAAGTAACAGCAATTGTAGTACAATAGTGGTAGCAGTGGTATTTATAGTTGTAGAAGTGCGACACGGTGGGCGACTGGTTCGCACATTTGCCTCAAGGACCCGGGTTCAAATCCGGCCTTGCCTGTTTGGAGTTTGCATGTTCTCCCCGTGCGTGCGTGTTTTTTCTCCGGGTATTCCGGTTTCCTCCCACATCCCAAAAACACGCGTGGTAGGTTAATTGAAGACTCTATATTGCCCGTAGGTGCAAATGTTGAGTGTGAGTGATTGTCTATATATGTCCTGCGATTGGCTGGCGTCCAGTTCGGGTGCACCCTGCGACCACTCGCCCAGAGTCAGGTGGGATAGGCTCCAGCAAGCCTGCGACCCTAGCGAGGATAAGTGGTACAGAAAATGGATGGATGGATAGTTGTAGAAGTAGTGTGATGGGGCCATGAGCGGGTCTGAGATGAGCGAAGGGAAGGAGGGCGTTCTGAGGGCTTTTCAGATGTCTTGCTGTGTGTCATCTTACCGATGAGCCTGAGGAGCAGAAAGAGGACCCCCAGGGCGTAGGACTTGAGGTCTGGACTCACCGTCCTAAAGAAACCAACACCGTCAACAAAGTTGTAGTACAGAAAAAAAAATTAGTCTTGTTGTAGTAGTAGTAGTAGTACAGAGGGTCCCCAAAGTCTCATTAAAAACTGGTGGCCACGGGCTGCTGTTTGTTGTCTGTGTTATTATTCCTCACTACTGGTACGCACTTTGTCTTCACTGCTAAAGCAATTCAGCGCACTCGTAGAATGATAGTAGTGGAAAAAAAATGTTCCGAGTGAGACACCATCTTCCACTACTGGAGGACTTTTTTGCACACTGGTAGGACAAGTAAGGCATACTAATAGGACAACTTCAAGTTACAGGTGAGGCAAAACTGTGCACTAGTTGCGACTAGTAACATTATAAAATTCTACTATTTGGTATATAGCACTTGTAGTACTAGTAGCGGACAGATGTCAACAAGTGCACAGTTTACTAGTAACATGGAGTTAGTTGTCCTACTAGTATGGCGAAATGCCAGGATTGTTGACCCTGATTGACAACACGATGTCCATAAACCATGTGATGTGGATTTCACCGAAGTTCCAGACTTTGTTTTCTACGCCTTTGGTCAAAGTGAAGGTAAGAGGTCCTTCTGGCGGCCACTGCTGACCTGATGAGGATGATAACGGAGGGCGTCTGGGCCATGGCTCCGATCATGCTGCACAGGCAGATGACGCACAGGAAGGTGAGGAAGGCCTGCTGGCAGCCTGGACTCGGACACTTGCCCGGAAGAGCCACCGCCTCCTCAACGCTGCTCGATATGCACGTGCAACCTGTCAGGTTCTGACAAACAGCACATGGCACCGTTAAAGCTCCAGTGAGGCCATTTTGCGGCGAGTCCAGGTCATTCACTCGTACGTGAGGTCACTCCAAAAATGTACATGTGCATGTAAACTATACAAACATCCATGTTAATGCTAAAATAATAATTCATTTACATTTGAAAAGTTATTTATAATAAATGTAATTATAATTGCACCATTGGATCAAATAATTAGAAATGTAGATATAAAACACTTTATTCAACTCATTTTTTATTGTATTATTTCTAATATGAATACATTTTAAAACGTTCAATGTTTTGGTAAAATTATTTATTTTTTATTTTAATATTTACAGAAAATGATTTAACAAATTCAAGAAAATTAATAAAAAATGGTGAGCACAGTCGCCTCACAGTTCTAAGGTTCAGGGTGTACCCCACTTCTCGCCCAGAGTTACCTGGAGTAGGCACCAGGATGCCCGCGACCCTCAAGAGGATAAACGGTTCAGAGAATGGATGGAGCGATGTATAAAGTATATGAAAACAGTTTTATTTTGCTCGTCTTTATTTGATCATATAAAATCAAGTAATTAAACAATTATTCAATTAAAAATAATATTAAATTATATATAATTACAATATATATATATATTGAACTAATATATTATTATATTATTTACAAAAACATCACTAACAAATCATTTAGTAAAATAAAATACATTATTTAAAAATTAATAAAAATATTTTACGAATATGTTTTCTTTATTATTTACAATGAATTAATTAAGAATATATGTTGAAAATATTGTAAAACATCGACTACACATCTAAAAATATTTACTCATATTTTGATGGTATTATTGGGCACTGATGGCATAGTGGTGCACTCGCCTGACTTTGGTGTGGGCAGCGTGGGTTCAGTTCCCACTCAGTGACGGTGTGAATGTGAGTGGGAATGGTTGTCCGTGTCTATATGTGCCCTGCGACTGACTGGCGACCAGTTTAGGGTGTAGTCCGCCTTTCGCCCGAAGTCGGCTGGGATAGGCTCCAGCGACCCTAACCAGGATAAGCGGTGTTGAAAATGGATGGATGATGGTATTATTTACAATAAATGTTTTTTAATAAGGCGGCACGGTGGACGACTGGTTAGAGCGTCTGCCTCACAGTTCTGAGGACTAGGGTTCAATCCCCGGCCCCGCCTGTGTGGAGTTTGCATGTTCTCCCCGTGCCTGCGTGGGTTTTCTCTGGGCACTACAGTTTCCTCACACATCCCAAAAACATGCACGGTAGGTTAATTGACAACTTTAAATTGCCCGTAGGTGTGAATGTGAGTGCGAATGGTTGTTTGTTTGTATGTGCCCTGCGATTGGCTGGCAACCAGTTCAGGGTGTACCCCGCCTCCTGCCCGATGATAGCTGGGATAGGCTCCAGCACGCCCGCGACCCTAGTGAGGAGAAGCGGCTCAGAGAATGGATGGATGGATGGAATTTTTAATAAAACAAATAAAACAATTTAGGTAAAAATCTGTACAAATATTTTACTAATACTTTTTTTCTTTTATTATTTAGAGTAAATTAAGTTGAAATATTTATTTTTAAAATGTGAAAACATTATATATATATATATATATATATATGAATAAAGTGTGTTTGTGCGTGCATGTGCGTGCGTGTGTGTGCGTGCGCGCGCGCTAACTCACCGGTTTGGTGCAGCCGGCGAAGCAGGCGGAGAGGTAGGTGACTGCGTTGGAGCCGCACACGGGGCTCACCGAGGCCGTGTAGCAGTTGCAGCTGCTGATGCAAGGAGACTCGGGTCTCTGCCAGTGACGCAGCGTCCTGCAGCACACATCACAGCAGTCTATACAGCACATTCATACAGACTCATGACGAAATGCTTCATCGTGGCTTGTGTCTAAAAGAAGTACAATAATAGCAGTTAAAATATGATGTCAAAACCAAATACTGTATTGTGGGTTTACACTTTTCTTGGTTGCTTAAAAATGAGATACAGATTTAAAAAAAAAAAAATCTTGATTGGATCTCTCAAATTTTAGGGGTGAAAATGCGGCTAGAAAAGCACATGCCTGGTATCGGTACTCACCCATCCATAGTATTAACTAGGGATGGGCGAGTACCAGCTATCGGACAGATACCAGCCTTATTTCCTGATATCAAATCCTTGTGAAGGCTACCAATTCTACACCACTGAAGCTAATGACCGGGCCGTCCATCGTCATAGTCACGGAGCACTGTGAGAAGTCCTTCGAGTGATCGCTGCTGCAATACACAGGCCTTGCAGAAGATTTACTTGAGCGTGATCCCAATCAACTCCTCTACTGGGCTGAAGAGGAAGAAAAACAACCTGTTTGGCAAATTTAGCCAGAAACTACCTCTCAGCACTGTGCAGCACCATAGAGAGTGAAGGGTTCTTTAGTTCAATAGTTCACATTCTTGATGACACAAGAAATTTCCTGAAAATACAAAGATGCTGTTGCAGTAGTACAGGAGCAATAGTAATAGTTGTTGTAGTAGTTTAGTAAAAGTAATAATAATGAAAAGTAATCATTAAAAAGTAGGACTAGCAAGAGTATTATTAATAGTTGTAGTAATATTAATAGCAGCACCAGTAGTAGTAGTACCAATGTAGCCGTAGTAGAATTAGTACCAGTGTCGTCGTGCTAGTAGTCGTAGTAACAGTGTCACTGTGGGAGTAATAGTTTTAGGCGATGTGTAGTAATAATAGCATAGTAGTAGCAGTACTAGTAGTTGCAGTAATATTAACAGCAGCAACAGGAGAAGTAGCAGTACTAGGAGTAGAAGTAGTAGTAGTAGCTTTGTAGTAGAAGTAGCAGTAGTAGTCGTAGTAGTAGTAGTAGTAGTAGTAGTAGTGCCAGTAGTAGATGTAATGTATTGGTAGTAATAGTTGTAATAGCAGTTTAGTAATATTTAGTGTAGTTGTACCAGCAGTGTAGTAATATTACTGTAGTAGAACTAGCAGAAGGTAGTAGTAGTAGTTATAGTAGCAGTAAGAGTAGCAGTTGTCGTAGTAGTAGAAATAGTAGTAGCAGCACTAATTGTGGTTGTAGTAGTAATATTAGTAGTAGCAGTAGTTTTAGTATCACCTCACTAAGCAGCCTTGTTGACTGATTCGGGCTTGTGGGCTGACTTACTCGTTGCCGTAGGCGACCGTTACCCCGGCGACGGGGCCAGTGTCACAGCCCAGGAAGAGAAAGGAGACGTAGCAGGCCGTAGACACCAGGTTGACAGCCATGGCCATACGCACGGCTCCCAGGGCCGAAAGGTTCAGCTTCTTCACCAGCAGCCCACCCAGGAAGATGCCCAGGCAGGCGCAAGGGATGGCCGTCATCCCTGGAAGCACCACACGGCCACGTTTTACCCCCAAAAGTTCCAGGGGAGGACAAAGTCCCGCCTACCTAGCAGCTGATTGGCCGAAGAGGTGGTGAGGTTGAACTGTTGCTCCAGGTATTTGCCTAGGAAGGCGGCAAAACCGGCGACCACGGCGATCTCCATACAGGCCGCCAGCGTGATGCAGCTGAACACCGGGTTGGACAGAAGGTGCCGGGTCACCTGTGGAATCACTGCAACAAATACAGACGTCAACGAATGGGGCAGCCTTGTGTTTACATTCATACTTCATAATTAACATATCTGGAATGTATCATACTCCATCATATTAAATGAACGTACTTCTCATGAAACATTATGTTCATGTGTATTTACAGTAATCCCTCGTTTATCGCGGGAGTTATGTTCCAGAAAACCCATCCAATAGACAAAATCCACAAAGTAGCGACCAACTATTTATTGTACAATTTACTTACATTTAAAGTTTCAGATAAGAAATTCAACGTCAAAAAGTGAAACTTTAGAGAGGTGCAGGTTTTCTATTTGTCCACTTGAGGTGGCTATCTACACAAGCACATGCCTATAAAAGGCAGGTGTGCTCTGCTTGTGCGACGTGAACAGCTTATGCGGACATTGTGTGAACGGGCGATTTCCTGCAAAACCATTAGGCACTGCGCTCCACAGTGACTGGCCTGGCGTGTAGGTGGCGCAAAGCATCATGGGAAGATCCTGCTTCTTCCCAAAATTCTTCGTGGCCCTATTTTTAGCTAGAGTAATTTAGTTGGAGCAAATTAAGCTAAACGTTGCTCTTTACTTGCATTTGTTCCTGTCCATATTGTTATGAGTGTGTGCAAGTGCTATACTTAGCCTCGATTTGTATTTGTGAATTTATTGCATGAAACTCTGACTGTGGCTTGTGTGTTAAACAGTGGCATTCCGGTCATGTTCACTGCAAACGTAAGAGTTGAAGTTACTCGGTATGTTTTTTTTCCCTCTGCAAATTAAAACAGCCCATTTACATTTGTTCTAATGTGATTTGGCCAAAATTGCAAACTGTACCAGAGATGTGCAAGTGAGGAACTGCACTGCACTACATGGATCAACAAAAAAATATCCACATTGCACTGAATCAGCAACAAATGAACTGAGATATAGTGAGTACCATATTTACATTGCATTTTACTTAATGCCTATACACCTCTAATGTTGTATATTTGCATAATACTTAATGTCTTGCATATTTACGTCATACTTCATGAAATTACATTGCTAACATAGCATATTTCCATGATACGGTATTTGACGTATGTGCGGTACCTCTGAGATGCTGGCATACGGAGAGTCCGCTGTTCAAGTCGAAGCCGTGGATGCCCCCTTTGGCTTTGGCCTGGTAGTCCAGGCTGAGCGGAGACGGCAGCATGGCCTGCTCGCTCTCCCCCCCTCCGTCCAGGCCCTGCTCGTCCAGGGCCTGAGGGAAGCCGAACATGAAGAGGGCTGCCAGGAAGAGTAAGGCACCGCACAGGAGGAAGCCCCCCCACCAGGCCCCGATCCAGCGAGGGTCTTCTGGGGTGATGTCCAGCTTACCTGGATGGGACATGAGGACGATGTCAATTTATTATATACTGTATATCATTATATTAACATTTGTTAACTTCTGTTTATGCTTGCATGACAATCGACCGTGTTGACATACAGTACTGTGGGTCAAAATGATTGTTAAAAAAAAGATTGTTAATATTAACATTTGTTAACTTCTGTTTATGCTTGCATGACAATCGACCGTGTTGACATACAGTACTGTGGGTCAAAATGATTGTTAAAAATCTAGATTTTTTTTGTAGTAGTATTTATAGTAGTAAGAGTGGTAGTAGCCTTGATCATTTGTCTTTGAACGACTTAAATGTCTTGAGGGAATACAGATGTTAGGATTCCCTCGTACTGTATTAAATAAAACACCCCAAAACTGTGGTTATTGTAGCTTCTTTTTACAAGTTACCAACCCACTGGAAAACAAATAACAAGGGCACATTTGTGTCCAGTAGTTATAACTGGAAAAAAACTGACAAACTCACTGGTGTCGATGAAAACGGCATCAACGTAGACTTTGGTACAGACGGAACCTAAGATGAAGCCACAAGCGGGCCCAAACACTAAGGTGGAAAATAAAATACCTGCAAGACAAACAACAGCAAGGATGAACATACGTGCATTTCACCTTAATTTACAGCAGATGGCGCCACTCAACCAACAACGTCCGTTCAGTGATCGTGTATTCTGGATAAGCGATTGGCTCTCTCGGATTTAATATATCATATCCATATATTTACATTATATTATCAATCATAAGCAATGTATGTACTTACAATGTAACATATTGATATCATATGTAATATTTATAGCCCTACACCTCTCATGTACAATTGTTTACATCATACGTAATACAATTAAACTGCTAATGTATGTACTACATATACATCCTATTTAATGTATATTTACATCTAATCTACCACATATACATCATATTTAATATTCTGTACATCTGTCTACTATATTTACACGAATGTGGTGTATTTACATCATATTTAATGCCTGTACAACTCTAATGTAGCATGAATTGTCTACCTTTATTTTCATTGAATCATCACTTGTAAAAATGTATCAATTTATTATGTATTATCTTTGTGATTTTCATTATCATATCATGTCTCCTGTTGAGATAGATGTGTTTCAGCTGTGTGATGTACAGCTCAATTATTAATTGACAAGCCTGTAGCATCATGAATAATCAAACGGGAAGTTGTTTCATGTCGAAAGCTGTCTGACCGCAGTGGGCCCACTAAAGTGATTACTCATTGACAGTGGGCAAGCAATTACTGTATTAGGTACACCAGCACCATCTAAGCAAGGGTGGGAAAAACCCTGTGCTGCATTTGATTTTGAAAGCAAACAGAGGTTCCAGTTCATTTGTAGTTAAGGATAAAATAAAAAGTTACTATGTATAGTATATCGCTTGTGTCGGACGAAAGCCTCAGGAAAACTAATTCACGCCGTGTGTTTTTGAGCCATTAACATTGCCTCATCAAAGAGAGCAATACATTTTTAACAGTTTAGATTGATCATTAATTTGAAAAAATAACAGACCAACGTGGGGACTGACCAATAGTATCGGTTCGTGAAAAAAATATTAAATTGATCAAATTTGGACATATGAGGTTTTTACCCGACAGTGTAAAATATGTAAATTTTTTTATTTTAATCATATTTTTGTTTAGATTTTTGTTTTAACCTATTTTATTAACGAGGTCATTATTACTTCAACAATTATTTAGTAGAATACACACCAAATAGTTTAAAACATGATCCAATGTGTGTGTAAAATACATAAAATAGTTTTTTAAACAAAATAATTACTCTCATTTGTTATTTGTATAACTTAAAATTAATGTAATTATAATTCATTAACAATGCAATAAAATAAGTAAAACATATTTAGAAAATGTCCAAACGTGTATGGAAAATAATTTATTTAATACTAAAATATTTAGTTCTCATTTTAAAATGTTATTATTTTAATTAATCTAATCATAAATAATTAATCAATTATTTAATAAATAAACAAAATGTTATAATGTGTATGTAAAATATTTAAAAGTTTAATCATACAATAAAAATTCATTCTCATTTAAAAGAAAATGCTAAATTTATAGTTAATTTCTAACTAATTAGTTAATTTTATAACTAATACATTCTTTATTGTCCCATTTAGAATAAATCAACTTTAAACAATTATTTAATTATTTTTAAAAAATTGATTAATTAAATAATTTTAAAAAATGAATGAATAATATTTTAATTGACCAATATTGGTGTGTGTGTGTGTGGGGGGGGGGGGGGGGGTGTAACGTCTAAATGAATCCAATATTATTGGGCTTGCTGAGATCCAATACTGTAACTGACATTTATGTATGGTGGTTTTAATATTTGGACGGATCTAGGTGTGACACATTAAAGTCGTACAATGTTAGATCTACATTACTCCTTCTCATAAACTTCCAATGCCAAATGTACAGAATTAAGGTCTGATTCAGCCTTAAATGTCTGTTTTAATTCAGTCGCACAACGCTATAAAACTTGTATTGAGCACTCCAAGGCCAATGTAAATCTCTTATTGACTTTCCAGCAACAGCTGCAGATGTGAGAGGCAATCAGTGGAATATGACACCGGAAAAATAAATGTTGGCCTTTATGATGACATTGGAAAACACATTAGAAGGAAGCAGCACTACAAACCAGTGCTATTACATGAAATAACATGTTCCTGCCTCGAAGCCATTTCAAAATGCAGCATGAATAGTGATGTTAAAACGCAGTAAGTGATAGATTTGGGACTGTGCCCCATCACGTCCAGCTGGTATTTTAGTGTAAATTTAATACAGATTCAAGAGTGTGTGTGCGTGTGTGTGTTTGTGTGTACAGGATTTTTTGTTTTAAATTGACTTTGGGTGCAAGGCGGGCACGGTGGACGACTGGTTAGGACATCTGCCTCACAGTTCTGAGGACCGGGGTTCAAATCCCGGCCCCGCCTGTGTGGAGTTTGCATGTTCTCCCCGTGCCTGCGTGGATTTTCTCCGGGCACTCCGGTTTCCTCCCACATCCCAAAAACATGCATGGTAGGTTGATTGAAGACTCTAAATTGCCTGTACAGTATTGTTCAAAAATAGTGCTTAAAAACATGGACTGACACCAGAAAAATAAATGCTACACATGCGTTCGTGTTAAAAGTGCCTTTCAGACCACCTTATTAAGAACTGAGGATGAACATGACAACTGCATGTAGAAAAAGGAATATCATGGAATTGATCTCTTCTTTTTTGGAAAGGGCATCATAAGTACTTTAGTTTGTCTTCTTTTTAGGAGATGAGGGATGCAGATCAACCGTAACAGTTTGACAGGCTGAATTGCTATAAAAAGCACCAATGGTATTTCTTATGCTCGAGGCTGTTTAAATGCCGCTGAAAGTTGCATTTACAGCCCAAGTAATCGCATTTCTCATGCATGCCTGTCAAAAACAATAATAATTACCAAATAAAAGGCAAGTCAGATTTGGGATGTAGATTAAGTATTTCACTACTTCTACGATGGCGATGTATCTCGAATGTGTAAGTAAGTCAGAACGAGCCAAAGTTTATAAATATTTGTATGTAAAACACTTTTAGGTCAAAGACATAAAACAAAAAGCTTCAATCCATTTCTTACTGAACATGACTTCTTGTTGTTTTACGCAGTTTGTAACCTCAAAATGTTGTATGTCAGTACTATCCTAAACCGTGGATGCCCTGTAAATTTGAACTATCTGTCCATGACCCACCCGAAATGGCTCTGCGACCCAGTTTTGGGTTCCTCCCATCCCACTAGTTGAGAATCAATGGTATAGTAGTGGATACTATTGACTATTGTTGTTGTTTTTAAATTGGGCTATGGGGCAGTGGTGATTGGGTCCAGGAAATTCTACCTGCCCAGAAGGAGTTGTAAACGCGTAGCAGGTAAAAGGGTAAGATGGTAATGGAACGGTAAGACTATTCATCATGGCTTTTTCTTGCTGCTGTTTTTCATTCTCAACTTTTTGGTGTCCGTACATGACATTTCCGTGAAGGAAAGTCATGTCACATATTACCAAGATACCTGGGACCTCTTTTAAGTTGAAAGTGAAAAAGAAGAGGAAAAAAGTAAATTACTGTATGTCTCCACATGTTGCGACTAATTGGGGCGCGGTGTTGAAAAGATGTGGCTACTATTTGAAGAAATACTGTACGGTGTGTATGACCAAGGACGATTGACTGCATTATGGAGTGACGAGGGCGGTAAAGGTGCTGGCCTGTGGTCGTATTGTGTAAGACAAACGCCACAGAGGGATGACGTCGCGGTAATCATTTCACACGGCAGCATTAAGTCTCTCCAGCACGCTGGCAAAGGTGCACCAATGAAAAGCCAGGCCGGGCTGGACCGTGTGCTGAGTCAGCGTCCGGCGCTTCCTCAGCGTGATCACTCCAGCGGAGTGCAAACATTTTTGCTGCAGTAGCCTTGCAGCGCTTCATTACACACATTACGGCTGGGACAAGAGGAGACGGAGAGACGCTGTGACTTTCTTTCAACACTGTAAACAACTCTATTGTGGCTTAGCATCCTCTATTGCAGTGGTTCTCAACTGCTGTCACCTTGGGAGCCGCTTTTTCTTGTTGCCAAGTCGCAACCCATTTTTAGAGAAGTTAAGAGCAATAAAAAAATACATGCATTGTTCACAAAGAGCCTTTGAAAATATACTTTATGACAATCGTCTTTTTAAAAATAACTTCACATGCTCATATCTTCAAAGTACCTTTTAGAGGACCTAATATGACGGGTTCTATTTTTGTAGACTGTGGAATTGCGCCGGAGAGCAAAAATTGACGTATCTTGATTTTCGTGCAAGCGCAAGGCAAGATGGCCGTACAGGTGCAACGAGGACGACATCTGCGCGGGGCATGTGACAATTTGGCGGCTGGAAGTCGGTCTAAACTTACGCTTGCTCAGACTACCTTTTGGCGCAAGGTAGACCACTGGTCTAATAACATTTTTGTGAATTTAACCGGGCCAAATAGGCAGACAATTACGCAAGCTCCGTGGACATGTGCTGGATATGTCAGACATATTCCTTTCACAAATAGGCCAAATAGGCCATCAAATTGTTATTATTATTATTATTATTATATTTATATATTGATCCCACTTACCAGCAGGGGGCATGCATATATATATATATATATAGAGAGAGAGAGAGAGAGAGAGAGAGAGAGAGAGAGAGAGAGAGAGAGAGAGAGAGAGAGAGAGAGAGAGAGAGAGAGAGAGAGAGAGAGAGAGAGAGAGAGAGAGAGAGCAGCACACCGGGCGACCGGTTAGCACTTCTGCCTCACAATTCTGAGGACCGGGGTTCAAATCCCACTTGACGGCAGAAGCAGGAAGTTAACTCGGTTCAATCCCCGGCCCCGCCTGTGTGGGGTTTGCATGTTCTCCCCGTGCCTGCGTGGGTTTTCTCCAGGTACTCAAAAAATTTGAATACTGTGAAGAAATCAGCCCAAATGTTTGAAACTGAGGGTCTCACACTAATCATCTACTAAACTCAAAGCACTTGCACAGGTTTCCCCCGGTGTCATTAAATTTCTTCAGTTTGGTTCAATTGTCTCAGTTGGGCTCAATATGGGGAAGACTGATGACTTGACAACTGGCCAGAAGACCATCATTGATACACTCCATAGGATGTTGTAAGCCACATAGGTTCATAGCTAAGGAGGCTGGATGTTGACAGAGTGCTGTGTCCAAGCATATCAATGGAAGGTCTAGTGAAAGGAAAAATTGTGGCAGGAGAAGATGCACTAGCAAAAGAGCTAGAGAGAGAAGACCGTGGGCTTCAGCGGATTATCAAAGAGAGAAGATTGAAGAATCTAGCTGAGATCCAGAAAGAGTGGGCTACAACTGTCGGGTTCTGAGCCTGAGCCAACGTAGGAAGCGTCTCAACTGGGCCAAGGAGAAGGAGGACTGCACTGTTGGCCAGCGGTCCAAGGTCCTCTTTTCCGATGAAAGTAAAGTGTGCCTTTCATTCGGTAGGCAAGGTCCAAGGGTTTGGAGGAAGACGTGTGAAGAACAGAACCCAAGCTGCTTGAGGTCCAGTGTGAAATATCCACAGTCAGTTATGATTTGAGGTGCAATGTCCAGTGCAGGTGTTGGTAAAGTCTGCTTTCTTAACACCAAAGCCACCGCAGCAGTCCTATATCCTGCATATACCCGCAAATAAAGGTGCCAGGAGACCCTGTGGTGGACGAGGCAGACGCCAGAGGGGTTCTAAAGCTCGTCAGGATTAGGAAGACTTGAACTTCTCGAATGAGGAAGCTTCCACTTGGACGTCTGCCACACTGACCCAATTGTATAGAAGGCTATGGATTTTTGCTGATCATAAACCAATCCGGGAAAGATTGGAAGTCATTGCCAGCTGATATTTATGGAAAGTATAGTTTTACCTAGACTTCAGAGTTTTATTTGTTCCGTGACCAACTTTGTAACTTAATTTATGCAAAATCAAATTTGCCATTTGAATAAAATTAAAATGCAATAAATCTGTTGTAGCCCCACCAAAAACAAAACAAAAAACACCACATTTTGTTTTTCATGTTTTTATTAAATCTATATCTGAAGCCTGATGCTAACTACAAATTTGACTTGCTACACATAGCAGAAAAATCAACCGCAAAACATGTTAGGGAACCCGTAGGTCAAAGTACCACTGTATTTGAGGGCAAATTTAGCAGAGGCAAAATGATGTGACAGCACACTTGTTTGAGCCCAGGAGGTTGGACAAACAATACGTCAGACGGTCGGGTCACTTGTCTGGGCCTCACGTATCAGTCACAGCTGCTGACCACAATCAATAATTCAACAACTAATATGTGGATTCCACACTAAAGCAATTTGTGTTGGGGCTTCTACAGGAGGCCATCATGGACTGATAATGACATCTACAGGAGGCCTTCTTGTGGAAAAAAAGAGCTTAATAATTAATGTGTCTTTTTTGTTTGTTTGTTTGTTCAGCTGTTAGGTCAAGCAGAATGGAGGATCTGGATCCCTTTTATGCCGGAACAATATTACTGTGTCACAGTGGAGTTTTTAAGCTTCTGATGTGGTTTCTTAGTATTCTAATTGAAGTTTATTGAGAATCAGAATCGATCAGTCGAACAGGACAAAGCTTCTAGAGGGGAGAGAGAAATAAAGACAAAAGACAAAGCTCTAATTTTAAACAGGATGAGAAAAGTAAGTCATTACATTATCTACAACAATGAAACGTTAAATATGAGTGTTGCATGGGGCTGTAGTGCTCCACCCTGTGATGGAAGGACGGGACAAGCAAGAACAGGACAAGGACTGGAGAAGACGCATACAGGACAAGGGTCGTGAACCCGGCTGTACAACTGAAGCGTGGTGGGATTGACTATGTAAATTATAAAAGTCTATAGGATGAGAGTATGAGTGAGGGGATACACAAGCAATTCGCATATTCATGATGTAGTTGTCGCAATAAGTGAGTGGCCCCACACCCAGTGAAAGAGTCCCAGGGGTGTGTGCCTGCTGACACATGCAAGTGAATTGACACCGTTTTACATGCACAAAGACTGACAGAAATGTCCTGTAATTGCTGTGGCCGCACCGCGGAGGCTGAGGACCCCACCCAATCAATCGAGGGGTGGGATCGGGCCCAGGGGTCCACCCGAGAGCAGCCCTGTCTTAATGAAGACAAAAAGTCCATGAGAATCGCTATGGAATAGCTTAGACCAAAAATGGGGTCGGGTGTTTGTCAAGAACACATTTGTATGCAATCAACAGAGTGCATTCTGACAAGAACAATCGACGATCGATGATGTAGTTTTTGTGCCAAACAGGACGGGAAAAAAAAGTATGTAGAGAGGGACCAAAAGTAGGGATACACAAAGAAAGGGACATAGGGGGGGAAGGAAAGATGGAAGGATGGTATAAAGCACAGGTGTCAAACTCAGGGGCCGGGGGCCACATTCGACCTACCACATCATTTTATGCGGCCTGTAAAAGCAAATCATGTGTGTCAACTTCCATGATTCTTGCTAAAATCTGTACCAAAATTTCTAATTGTTATATGTAATAAATAACGTTGAAATATTGCAAGCATTTTTTGTTACCAAACCCCGTTTTGCAGTAAGTACCGCAAAAGTTAAACGATTATTATTCTTGACTTCTGATTTGAAAACTACTTAGCTAGGATGGAAAAAAGGAAAGAAGGAAGGGCGGAAGGAAGAAAGGCAGAAAGGAAGGATAGAAGAAAAGATGGAAGGATGGATGGAAACACGCAAAGAAGGAAGGGAGGAATGAATGACGGAGAAGGACAGCAAGCAAGGAAGGATGGAAGAATGAAGAATGGAAGAAAGGAAGGAAACAAGTATGGGGTGGACCAACTTTTGGATTTTACCTTGAGACATCGGCACCAATTAGAACAACATGAGTGGAGAAAGAAACATATTGTAATGATGTATGAACATGGTTATTTGGCCTTAATAAGGATACGACACAGGTGCATTGTGGGAGACCTCCCCTCGGTCAATCGCTAAGTACTAAGTACTTCCCAGAGGACTTCATCCCGCTCGGAGGCCACTATCGATCGGCTGGGCACCCGCAGGCAGCCTTCTCGGCTCGGAGTATTGGCGCTTAATATTTCATGGTGGGCTGCCGTGTCGGCTAAACAACTCCTAACTGCCTCTGTGTCACACTGCATAATTCAGAGGGTTGGCTTACATGCCAGCCGTGTCGTGGCACTCACATTTGCAAAACTACACCGAGCACCAAGAGACATTGTGAAAAATAAATAAATAAATTACGACAACAACAACAACAGCAAAAAAGTAGCCGAGCTGGGTGCTAATTACAGGACTGCAGCAGAGGGCCTGTCAAAGTTTGCAGAATATGTCAAAGGGTTCAGTTTTTACAGTCATAACAATGAGTGTTCATCATTCAGTCTCATTTAAAAAAACATGTTTTTTAGTTATAATTTATGTAATAATGAATAAAAAGGTAACTCTTAAATAATAAATGCAAAATTGTTACATATATATCAAATAATCTATTTTATAGATGAAATAATTTATTTTACTCATATTTTTTGTTTGTTAAATGAGAATCACCCATTTAAGGAGGCAAATGAATAAAAACAAATAAATACACGTTCTGTGTAATAGTTTATATTGATAATACAATAACAAAATTCTGCAGTTATTTATAATGAATTACATTATAATTCACAAAACATTTATTGAATAAAATAAACAAAAATGGTAAATGTATATGTCAAACTGTTTATTTTAACAGGATTGTTTTATTTCACTATTTACAGTCAATCAATTCACCAACTATTTAAATTAGATAAATTAATAAAACATTGGAAAAATACGAAATAAGAAATATGTGTTACTTAATGAGTTTTAAAGAAAAAATGCTAAACATTTTAGAACAAAACAGGACTCTAAGAAATAGTCAAAATGTGTATATATAAATATGTATAACAGGTTATATTAACATATAAATAATTTTTACAATACATTTTTATAGCATTATTTACAATTGACGTACTTATAATTAGTTTACCGATGAGTTCATAAAATAAAAATAAATAATGTATATACAAAATTGTTTATTTCACTATTACTTTTAATGAATTAAGTCAATTAACCAATTACTTTATTAGATGAATGAATAAAAATAAATGTTTTCATTTTCCAGTTTGTATATCAGCTTTGTGTTTAATAACAGGCCCTCATTTTACACTGAATAAGTAAATTTGTGAGTATGTACATTGAGACAACATCCTCATTATTTCATTAAGTCATACTTTTTGTGGCATTTCTGTTTGGTGGTGTGCTATGAGATTTTTCCCATGTAAAAATGGGTGCCTTAACTCAACAAAGGTGAGAAAATGCTGTTTTAAAGGAGATTTGCAACACTAAACATGACTTTAATTTCATTTCCTTTCGATTTGGTCTCATTGGGATTACTCTCTCCAAAGATGAAGAATTATTCATTGTTTGACTTCGAGCAAATCATTACCAAATATTTCATGGACAAGGTTTACTTATTTGTCCGCTTGTACGCGTTAGCCCATTTTGTAGTCAGGTCAATATCTTTCTATATATTTACATACCAACCGTTAGCATGTTAGCACTTGAGCAAGTCTCATTTGAAATAGCACATAAGTACAGGGCAAGATGTAAAGTCCTCCTTAGTGCTTTTTGTACCCAGCTTGCTATATGATAGCATACCAACTCCGAGCATGTTAGCATTTTACCAGTTCCATTTTGAAAAAAATAAAAAAATACACAAACTTGCCGCTCTTTCTACTCAGGTTGCTATCGTGCTGTATACTCTATTAGCATTAAATTGCTAGCATGTTAACATTTTACCAATTCTCATTTGAAATGGTATACAACTACAGGAGAGGATCTGCAAGGAGGAATGGCAGATGATTCCCAAATTCAGGTGTGAATTCCCAAAAAGACTCATGGCTGTATTAGCTCAAAAGGGTGCTTCTACTAAATACTGAGCAAAGGGTCTGAATACTTACGGCTGTGTGATATTTCAGTTTTTCTTTTTTAATAAATCTGCAAAAATGTCAACAATTCCGCCAATATGGGGTGCTGTGTGTACATGGGGCGGGGGGAGAGAGAACTTAAATGATTTTAGCAAATGGCTATAAAGTGTGCAGTGTGCACATAGACAAAGGCAGGCCCAACTACCAACTTGAGTGTTTCCTCAACATGGTATCAAATTATAAATTTGAGTGATGGCTGTCAAAAAAGGTCAGCTCAGAGGTGGGAGTTAAGTCTGACTTGTGATGCCAATTTTAGAACTTGGTATTTGCTTGGCTAAAACTTAACTTGACTGACTAGGTATTCATGAGACTCGACTTGAGTTAGACTTGAACTACATGACTTTACAAGTCCTGACTAAAACTGTAAAACTTTTGAAGTTAGTGTACAATTCGTTTCATTTTTGAAAGAAACGTTTTTAAGTTATACTGTATTTTGTGTACTACGTGAAAACCTGGCAACTCACCATTTTTTGTGAAATGCTAAGGGCACTTCCTGAAGCAGGTACTCTATCACAGAGAGTGCTCTCAAGATTAATATATTTGAATTCAAGGATTACGCCTTTGATAAAATCAGGAAAAAGAGGATGGCAATAAAAAGAGAGACACAATTACTACATCTAACTTCTGTCCTACATCCAACACTATAAAACCAACAAAGACAGGTAAGCTCCATTAATTTCACAGTTTAGCTAACAGATAGCTGATCAAATATTAAGCTTCATGTAGGTTGTGCGTTTAATTGAGAAGACTGAGTAATAGACAATATGGAGACTGATTGGGAACATAAAAATACTCTGTAATTGTTCATGTGCTAGTACAGTTAAAGCTATAATTTGCGATTTCTTTACAACAAAGCCTTTGCCGCTTCAATATGACGTAGGCTAAATGTTTGTCCGGCCTCCTCCTCCTCCCAACCTTGCATGCTTGCTCCTTGTCTATGACTCAGTGGACCTGCGCTCTGTACATATATGGGCCTGCCCAGTTGTAGCTAAAACACGTAATTTCCGCTACGTCCTTTTAGAGCGCCACCAACTGATCCAGCGCGGGAATGTATAGGATAGTCACTAAATATAAAAAAAAATATATTGAAAAATATACTAAGATGTGTCAGAAGCTGATAGACTTAATCATCATTCTGTCACCTACTCTTGAAGTGGCTTGGGTGAAAATAACTTTTTTTTTTTTTTAAAAACAACAAATAGTTGATTATAGCTTTAACTAATGCAAGTAAGGATACAGAAGTGGCTATTGTGCAAATATACTGTATGTTGTGACTGAGCAAGATTGTTTGACTTAAGGTGACTTGCTTTTCCCAAACAATGTCTCGACTTGCCTAATATTTGCACACAGTAACTTGGGACCTGCTTGAAACTTGAAGGTTAAGACTTGAGAGTTACTTATGATTTCCACACGTGTGACTTACTCCCAACGCTGATACAAAAGTTGTGACTGAGCAAACTGTATGACATGGCTTATGAATTGCTTAACCCGAGTAACTACTCGACTTGCTTGAAATTCTGTGGGGACTTCACTTGGCTTGCTTGAATTTTGCTACAGCAACTGGGGATTTGCTTGAAACTTAAAAGTTCAGACTTGCACATACTTACTCCCACCTCCGGCATAGCTTACCTATATACAGAGAGGAGTCCTTCCTGTGGACGTGGTCATCGATGTAGGAAACCCCCAGAGGTTGGACGGGGGTGGCGCCGATGCCCAGCAGCACCTGAGCGCCAATTAGCAGCAGGTACATCATGTTGGTGTTGGCCCGGTCGCCGCACTTATACGCCGAGTCGTTGTTGTCCGAGCGGGAGCTGTTGGAGCACACGTCCCGACCATCTTCTGCGTGCCATGAGTCGCCGGCGTCATACTCATACTGGTGGGTGAGGAACTCGGGCAGGGCGGACAGAAGCGCCCCCAGTGCCATGACGATGCCGCCGCAGCCGATCAGCCGCGGCCGGTGGGCTTTGGCGCCAAAGTAACTAACGAAAAGGATGAGAGCCAGGTTTCCGACTTCAAAGCTGCTGGCAATGACGCCCACGTCGGCGCTCTGCAGGTTGAAGCGCCTCTCCAACGTGGTCAGGACACTCACCTGGCAGGAAAACACAAGCAGAGAAGACCAACTGATGAGTGAACACTAACTCCAAAGGTCAGCTGCTAAAGCAGGGTACATGATTAATGGTAATCAGGCCAAATTTGAGCATTGAACAATAATCTAAAACGAAACACACATCCAGATAAAGTATACTTTTACAGTTGTTCTCGGTAGCTAATTAGGCCTTTTTTTCTTCGTCAGTTTACAACATGAGTCATTGATGGCGTAGTGGTACTGCGGTGCAAGCAGCGTGGGTTGAGTTGCCACTCAGTGACAATGTGAATGTGAGTGCGAATGGTTGTCCGTGTCTATATGTGCCCTGCGACTGACTGGCGACCAGTTCAGGGTGTAATCTAACTTTCACCCGAAGTTGGCTGAGACCTTGAACAGGATAAGTGGTATTGAGGGGTGAGGTTGAGTACTTTAGCCACCTCTGCACATTATGCAAACATTCAACACAACCAGTTGCGCCTTTATTTGTGTCCTGATTGTTTGTTTTCACGTCACAATCATGGAGTCCATTGGACAAACTCTACCACACAAACTCCACCACACACATAGGGATTTGCCATTGTAAATATAGAACAGGATTAACATTTACGACTGCTTTCTGAGCAGATCAGGGAGGAAAAATAACTCTGAACACACCCCACACCACAGGTCAATCGATCAGAATCATCTTTCGGAGACATACGATAATCGGGGTGTTGCTGACTTTGATTGGTGAGGGAGAGAAAATCCTCAAATCTGCCATGATTGTCAGTACGTGTGTACCCGGCTTTTACTGTGTTCACCTAGATTTCTATTTCTTATTCTACTTCTCTTTCTTCTTCGTATTTTTCTGCAGTCTGCATGCCCTGCGACACCATGCTGTCTCTCAAAGCTCTGTCTTGGTACTGCGACAGACATGGCTTTGAGTCTGCTTTGCCGTGTTGCTCATCTCGAGTCCACCACACACTATAAGAACAGTAAGAACATGCTTGGCAAATTACTTCCTTGTCATTTGTGGGCTCGCTCCCATTTTAAAAGTCAGTATGTGTGTACCTACTCAACCAACTTCATGGCGGTGTTTGTTATATTGTATAGATAGTCCTCTTTCAGTGTGATTAAAACAAACTTTCACTGGGGTTTTGCTGCTGTCCTGTGATGACCTTCAGACATTGAGTATGTTTAGAAAATGAAGGACCAAAGGAGCAATGTCAATAAAATAAAAGCATCCGTCCTTGAAGGAGAAACAGAGAAAACAAAGAGACAGCATTTAATAAAAGAGAAGAAATAGCTCAGGAAAATGAAAATATCAAGTGCACTTTTGATTTTGGCAGCATTAAAGGACGAGTGCGGCTGCAAAATGATAATGCAATTTGAATTGACATTTAAAACCAATACAGCATTTCCATTTCCCAAAGTAAGTGTGCTCCCTGAGCCAAGGCCAGCGCTGTGGGGAGAAGACAGGCACTTACTGTACCTATCATTGTTTGCCCACTGGAAGAAAAGTTGACTGAAAAAAAATGGCATAATCCTGCTAAATGGGTGGACAGACAACAACAAAATGCTGGAGAAGAATGCGGAGTGCACACTCACACACACAAAAAACTGAATCATGAATCATTTCTCTTTTACAGTTGTACGTTGGCTGAATAACGCACTGCACTGATCTCACTGCACTGAACGAACCGAGACAAACACGACGCCAAACGCTAGATGCAGCCAACTACTCAAGCCTTTGACTTAAAAGACACCTCCAGCCTTTAAACACATCCAAGAGTGGACCAAAATTCCATTTTGAATCTGTGCAAGACTGTTTTTACTGTATATTCATCCATCCCTTTTCTATACGCAATGTTTCCCAACCTTTATTTATTTGCGGCACATATTTTACATGAGAAAATACTCATAGCACCCCACCAAAAAAAAAAATAACACAAATGTAACCCCCGCCACCTATTGTGGTTCCGCTATATCGCAGATTTTTCTGGAAACATACAGTATCTCATTTTTCTATACATTTTTACGCTTGCAATTTCTTTCTCGTGTTCAAATATGTTTACATGGGTTGAAGAAGTGTGTGTAGATTTGATTGCAGCATATGTATGTATATTTCAAACATTTTATACTTGCAAAATATTTTCCATATTTTAAAGACTTTTTGATGTGTTTAAATGTGTTTAAAGCATGTGGGAGGAGTTCTTAAACCATCCCCTAAAAGTTTTTTATATGGTCTCCCCATGTTGTAGATTTTCACCTATCGCAGTTGGGGCTGGAATGTAACTCCCACAATGTACGGCGATCTGAAATAATGATGTTCGCATCTCAGTTTACTGAAAAAAAATTACTTAGTGTAATATCTGGGCATGTTTAGTTAAACACAGATATTCTGTTATACGAAGGGATACACAGGTTAATTGTACCATCTGGTGGAAAAGCATTCAGTGGCTTCTCTAGATGATGAAGAGAAAGCTCCGGATCACTACTGGCAGCAGTAGAAGTTAGCAGCTGGTTAGCTGCTAATGGCTAGCTGCTGAAGGCGAGGTACAGTGAGAGTCCTTTGCAATATATGTATTTAATAAAACAAGAGCATCTACCTGAGTAAAAAGTGAAATCCCTTGTTCTGAACCAAGTGGATGAGAGCCCAGCGCTGAACCATTTCCAACATTATTGTTTGACTTTGTATTTTCGAATAAATTGTGAAACTTTTCATCCGGCCTAATCATTGACGTTTTACCTCGACCAGAATAAAATAAATAAATAAATTGAGGTTTGCACGGCCGGCAGATTATACCCGGGCCGTGACTTTTCTTTGTTCTCTTTTCCTAACCTCGAACATACTTTTCAAATGCAAGGCGATAGTTCCTCCAAACAACAACCAACACTGCAGTGTGCCGCTATGTTCAGGGCCAACTCGGTTTGGAGAATGTTGTCACTATGCATACGGTACACGCCGACAGGAAGTTAACATGACACCTTACAGCAAACACAGGAAGTGTAGAGTGCATCGATT
The DNA here is from genome assembly GCF_024500275.1 of Phycodurus eques. Lineage (NCBI taxonomy): Eukaryota > Metazoa > Chordata > Actinopteri > Syngnathiformes > Syngnathidae > Phycodurus > Phycodurus eques. Next base: position 24,813,139 of record NC_084526.1, read on the forward strand.
CAATTTTCTATAACACTCTATGTACAATAGTGCTTGACAATGAAAGGGTTTCACACACAAAAATAATGATGTCAGCTCCAGTGAAACAGTCTTTTGAATGTGACTGCAGCATGAACTATAAAATAAATAAAATGTCTTCCAAAATGGAAGAAAAAGACGTCATTCTGGCCTATGTTGACACCTTAAGTACGGTACTTAAAACACACATATTGTCCCTCATCCGTTTTATATTGCGCTTAGCCTCATTAAGGTCATGAATCTGGAAACCATCCCAGCCGACTTTTCAGTAAGAGGTGTAGTAAACCCTGGACTGGTTGCAAGCAAATCCCTGGGCAAAAATAGACAAAAAACCATACACACTTCCATTTCCATTCATACCAATGAACAAGATAGAGACTCCAATGAAACCAACATGCATGTTTTTGGAATCTATTGCCGGGGTTGGTTCGGAGCCAAAATAAGCACAGATTGTTTGATGTCATTTGTAGAAACGAACCCTGATATTCGGCCAAAATGCTGCAAACCAAAATGACTGACTGACTTCCTATTCAATTTTCAGCCATGTGTCCTCAAGATTTTTCATGCTTCTTGTTATGATAGACGTGTCCAAAAGAGGCTGACATTTTTCGGGATACCCAACGGGTCCCGAGAATCCCCGCGGGACGGGAGTGACTTTCACCATCAGTCACGGGATTGGGCGGGAGCGAGAGCGAAGGTCATCGGGAGCACGCTGGAGCGGAAATTATGAAAGCAAACGCGCAGGGAATGGACGGCAGTGCAAACCATGGTATGAGTGAACCCATGATTTTATTTTTGTATTTTTTATCAAATCAATATTTCAACATTTCCCATAAAAATCAAAGTAAACATTGCTATCCTAAGGGACTAATATGGCTTTTGTTAATGAACCGGCAAATCTGTATTTATTATGGTGATTAAGGAATACATGTACTGCATATTTTATACCGAGGAAGAAAAACAGAGCAGGATTGACTGAGAGTGTTAAAAAAAAAAAAAAAAAAAACATGGAGAAGGGGAGGAAGGTGAGAGAGTGGAATTTTGTAAAAATTTGGCTCTTTTTTAACACGAGATTTTTTAAACACTCAACATTGGGAGGGAGTGGGATCAACGTCTGTGGGAGTGGGAGGTAGCCTCAAGTGTCCACCCAATTTTGTGTCTGAACCTGGTGACGGGGTGGATTTCTTTCTACCTTTCCAGGGGGTGCTACTGAATGCGTTTTTTTGGGGGGTCGGGGGTGGGGGGGGTCGTGTTTGGCACCCCTAAAATACATACATTTTAACCTAGAAATACGAGTCAGGTGTAACCAACATTAAAACCAGAGAGCTGTCTACGGGAGAAACAATGAACAATTGTCTCCACTTTCCAGGGTGTGCTACTCAGTGAGTTTTGGGAGGGTCTTGTTTGGAAGCCATCAATCAATTTTTTACAGCGCTTGTCCCCATTAAGGTCGTGGGTGAGCTTGTAGCCTATCCCAGCTGACATTTGGAGAGCGGAGGGTACACCCTGGACTGGTCGCCAGCCAATCGCAGGGCACATATAGAAGCATTAAATACTCCCATTCACAATTATGGAAAATTTCACATGCTCAAATAACGCAATATACTTGGGAAAAATGTGAGGATGCCAGAGTACTGGGGACATGCAAACACCCCACAAGAAGGCCGAAGCCGAGATCCGAACGCGTACCTCAAAACAGTGACGCGGACGTGACAACCCCTCCCTCAGCGTACTGCCCAAAATTGAAGATCTTATTTGTTGATATTCCAAATGAATTGAAAATGAGCATTTTTGCCTGTGTCCAGTCAAAGGACCCCAGGTAGATGGGCCCACAGTGGCTGCTATAACATCGGCTATGCTGCACTGGTGAGCCGGCAGGTTGTGGACCTCGTGCAAGGCGTCGTTTGGTAACAACAACAACACAACGTGGAGAGGCTGCGATGCACTGCTGCAAAGGCCTCGTCTCCTCAATCGGTGCTCATTCTAATGAGTGCATTGCGCGGCCTTGTGTGCGCTTTTGAAGGACGCGCGCACAACACACACAAAATGCATATGACGAGGAAGAGGATGAAGAAGGCACTCACTCACCAGATAGGCGCCCACGGTACCCTGCGCCAGCATGAGGGCGCATTCCGACACCAGGAAGATCTTGATGTTGGAAAAACACGAGGTCTTCTTCTGGCTGAGGTCGTCCTGCTCTGGCTCGTCGTCGCCCCCGCCGATGCGCTCGCTGCACATCTGATTTTTCACCTGCATCTCTGCATGCGGCCTCAGGCTCCGCGCGGCCGCAGAGGGAACGTCAGCGTGTCGCGCGCAGCGATCATTCGGCGCCCCGTGGACCGCACACGCAGCACAGCGAGGCGAGAGGAGCGAAGTGCTCTTCCCGGGCTAGAGGCTCCGATGTGGACCACTCGGCATCACGCACGACCCTGATTCGGTGTCAGCGACGCCGTCTAACGGTCGTTTCCCCGCATCCGCAATGTTACAACATCGCCCTCCGCAAGGACCGGTAGCGACTGGTCAGGCCGGCTCCGAGCTGCATCCTCTCTGCGTCCTCCAGGCGGCCAAAGGATGACGATCGCTCCGCCCACCCGTCGACACGTGCTGAGCGCCTGCGCCTTCTCTTCCTCCATCATCACCATCATCATCGTCGTCATCGTCGTCGCCGGTTTACCTCATAAGATCACACAATACTACGTCGTCTCTGTCTATATTTACGTGCAAGAACGGCTGGACACCTCATTAGGTACACCTTGCACAACTTAATGAGAAATTTGATTAGCTTTATTAGCATGGGGCATGATTTAACAATAGGGCGTGAATGGTAAATGGACTGCATTTATATAGCGCTTCATCGACACCATCACAGTGCCCAAAGCGGTTTACAAAGCCTCACATTCACCCACTCACATACACATTCATGCACCCATGGACGGCTGCTGCCATGCAAAGCGCTGCTCGGCCCAATGGGAGCAAATTAGGGTTCAGTGTCTTGCCCAAGGACACTTCGACATGTGGACATTCATCGCCGGGATTCGAAGGGTCATTGAACAACCCGTTCTACCTACTGAGCCACATCTGCCCATGTTACTTTTTCACACACGGCCAGGTATCTTTGAATAGTTTGTTCTTTAAGAAATCAAATCAGCATTCTTTTTTTTACATAGTTGAGGCAGTTCTACACAGCAGTCATCGAATCAGTCTTGTGTTCATCCATCACAGTATGGTTTGGTGCTGCCACTGTTAAAGCTGGCGGAAAATATTATATCTATCTTATACTCTGAGTAGGGGATATGGTGGAAGGTGCCAGAAAATTCCACTCCTTAAAAGGTAAAGAAAAGATGTTACAACCTTCAGAAATAAGCCCAGACAAATTACACAGGCTTGCGACTATATAGTCAATCTTTTCTGTTCCTTGTCCCAGGCTTCAACTGTCTAGCTTACGGTGTGAGTATAGCGAAGTTCATTCTCCATGGTAACCACGTGCTACTGGGTTGTAATACCCCTTTTTTTTTTTTTTTTTGCGCTGTTTGTGATGACTGGGCACTTGTGGTGATGTTTTGTTGTCAGTCCATTGCTTAGTATGTTTACTCAGACGATCTGATCAGTAAGGCACTGACAGTTGTGGAGTCACAAATCATAGACTTCGTTAGCTTGAGAAAGGAAATTAGATAGTATTTTCCAACATTTCAACTTCTCTACTCCCAAGCTTGTATTTTTGGGCTAAACACAGCCACAACAAAATCCTCCTACCAGTGAAAGGTAGTTTGACGCAATCTATTATCAACTGTTTGACAATTTGTGCAACCCAAAGCAGGACAGTGATGCGGCATCATTTCTGAAGTCTTAACAAATGGCTGCCGCAAGATAGCAGACACCTTGGCGTATTATCCAGCTTGATTGCTTTTCCCTGGTGGGGTAGATTGTAGTGGTATTTTACAATGAATATGTTGATTTTTTTTTTTGACAGTGACGTTTGAAATTTAAAATGAATACACTGAATTTTTTACACTGGATTTTGAATCTTTGAAATTGAAATTTTGACACTAAATACAGTATTTCAATTGTAAACAAAAAAGTGAAATTTGATCGTAACAATTCAATGTTAGAAATTTAAATTCAATCTGCGATGGTGCAGATATATTTCCATAATAAAACACTTAATTTTACATTACCCTTATTTGATTTGAAAAAAAATGCACCAGAACTGCACGTGTACATGCATATGCAGTGAAGATTCTCCTTATCTTCCACTAAGAACCTCGGCAAAACCTATCTCCTTTCCAACATACAGTACAAAGACATCTCTTAGTTGAGATGTATCACTTCAACATACAGTATTTCCTTGACACCAATTTCAATTTTTTTTATTAGCTAGGGCTTTGGCATCATCTTGTGGCATCTTGGAGCATTATAAAAAGCGCACAAAACATCAATAGGTTAGCTTTGCCATGAATAGCTGCAAAAATGTGAATATGCAAATTATTGAATACCGAACTGCAAATAGGCGAGGGTTCAGTGAAAAAAAACAGAAGAAGAAAACCATGAGGAGTAATGGTCAATTTGAAGACATTTTACCTACTGGAAAACAGGCTTTTGTCCTTTGGGTATGGGCATGGGATGGTATCAGATTCTGTCGGTACGAGAACCTCGAGCAAAAATAGAGCGGTATCACGGTATTTAAATTCCAGCTCTAAATTCTATTATTTTGAAAAATGGGGGTAATTCAAATAAACTTTTTTCCCATTGATAACCATCTTTTATTTTTAAACACAAAGTATAGAATATTTGGTTAATTATTAAACATGTTCCATGTTAAGTTTAAATAAATAAATATTAACAGTAAATCACAATGTTCCATCTGTGGTGAGCTATTTTTAGACCAGACCCGCTGGCCACTCGTCTTCCTTGGGGGGCAAAATCTCCATCCAGATAACTTGTCTACAGTTAAGATTGGCATTGAGAAACATCATTTCTCTCAAGCTTTGAGGAGCTGATCCGGTTTGTTCTGTCTGTCTGGAAGTGGTCTGCCGTGGTCTGGAGAAGGAGCAACAGTTGCCTTAGACACACTGGCACCTTCGCTAAAAAAATTTTTTTTTTTTTTTTTCGGGTCCAGAATTTGTGTTGTCAATAAAATTGAATTCTCTGCTTTTTCTGCTGGTGTCACAAATTTCTGTATCACGTTCCTCTAATGTAACCCTCTCTCCCTCCGCGTGTATGTCCACTGCCGCCCCCAAGTCCTTTGCTCAGCTGTGGAGAAAAAAAGCAGCTGCTCTCCTCATTAAGATCAAAGAGGCTGATTATTTAGCAGCGACAGTCTCGTCTTTGCAAGCAGCCAATCATATTGCAGCCCCCCCACCAAAAAAAAACAAAAACACAATTACCGGTAATTGACAACCTTGACTTTTCAAAACCAAGGTATACTTTCAACACAGTAATCGGCCCATGCCTATTTGGGTATTTTGGTGAAAGTATGTCATAGACGTTAGGACATATGGGAACAGTTTTAAATTGTGAAAAAAAAAATGCATAATAGGTTTGCTTTAATGATAAGGCGTCGAAGTGAACATGAAGGCTATTCGATAAACTGTTGTACCCACAAACGTGAAAACGATCAGGTGATTTTGTTTTTCAGTGTTGCTGTTACGAGGCGGCACGGTGACAGACTGGTTAGCACACCTGGCTCACAGTTCTCAGGACCCGGGTTCAAATGTGTGGTGTTTGCATGTTCTCCCCATGCCTGCGTGGGTTTTCTCCGGCTACTCCAGTTTCCTCCCACATCCCAAAAACATGCATGCTAGGTTAAGTGAAGACTCTAAAATTGCCTGTAGGTGTGAATGGTTGTTTGTTTAGACAGTCCCCTCCAAACGTATTGGAACGGCAAGGTCAATTCCTTTCTTCTTGTTGTACATTGAAGACTTTTGGGTTTCAGATCAAAAGATGAATGTGAATTGAAAGTTCAGAATTATAGCTTTTATTTCATTGTATTTACATCTAGATGTGTTAAACAACTCAGGACAGAGCACCTTTTGTTTGAACCCACCCACTTTTCAAGTGAGCAAAGGTATTGGAACATGTGACTGATGGGTGTTTCTAGTTGCTCAGGTGTTGCCTTTTAGATTTATTGCTTAAACAAAGTTTTATGGACTGCTGAGACCAAGATTAACCTCTACCAAAGTGATGGAAAGGCCAAACTATGGCGAAAGAAAGGATCTGCTTGTGATCTAAAACACACAAGCTCATCTGTGAAGAATGATGGAGGTAATGTCATGGCTTGGGCTTGCATGGCTGCCCCTGGAACGTGCTCATTAGTCTCTATTGCTGATGTAACTCAGGATGGTAGCAGAAGAATGAATTCCGAAGTCTACAGAACCATTTTGTCTGGCAATTTACAAAAACATGCATCCAAACTAATCACGAGAAGCTTCATTATCCAACAAGACAATGACCCAAAACACAGTACCAACACAACAAAGGACTTCATTGGTGGGGGAAAGTGGAAGTTCTTAGACTGGCCAAGTCAATCACCGGACTTTAACCCAATAGAGCATGCATTTTACCTCCTAAAGAGGAGACTGAAGGGAGAAACGCCCAGAAACAAACAAGAACTGAAAGAGGCTGCACTAAAGGCTCGGAAAAGCATTTCAAACCAAGAATGCAACAGTTTGGTGAAGTCACTGGGTCGCAGGCTTGATGCAGTTATTGCAAGTAAGGGTTACGCCACCAAATATTAAATGTTATTCATTTTACGTTAATGTAATAATGTCTGTTTCAATACTTTTGCTCACTTGAAAAGTGGGTGCTTTCAAACAAAAGGTGCTCTGTCCTGAATTGTTTAACACACCTAGATGTAAATACCATGAAATAAAAGCTGGAATTCTGAACTTTTGCCTCATATCCATCCTTTCATCTTGAACCCAAATGTCTTCAGTATCCAACAAAAACAAAGGAATTGACCTTGCCGTTCCAATGATTTTGGAGGGGACTGTATGTGCCTTGCGATTGGCTGGCGACCAGTTCAGGGTGTAACCCACCTCTCGCCCAGAGTCAGCTGGGATAGGCGCCAGCAAGCCCGAGAACCTAGTGAGGATAAGCGGTTCGAAAAAAGGATGGATGGATGCTGCTGTTACAAATCAATATTCAAGAGTAATATAAAAGGCACCAATTCGTTTTTCATCCTGGCATTCATGGAAGTTAGTTGTGCAGATGAAATTAAAATGATCGCAGAGTGGCAGGATCAACAACAGCAAACAGTGCGAAAATCCTCTGTCATCAGTGTGAAATATAGTGCACCCAGTGCCAAGGTCAATCAACACCCCCCCCAAAAATCACACCCCCCTCAGCTTTTGGCTCGCAATATTCAGACCATTCAGACGCTCGATCAGGACTGATTTAATAGAATCTGAAGCAGCACAATGCGTCAGGCAAACTGTGGACTCAGCAGGGAGATCATCCGTATCTCACCGATTCACCAAGAGCAGCAGTAAATTATGATCAACAATAAAGCTTGCTAAAGCGGCGCAAATCAACTGAGGACATTATTTCAGGACACGTGTTAATCACCAGGTCCGCAGATAGACGGAATTATGCGGCGAGTGCACAACAACGCAAGTACATCTCAAGGGCAGTGATGTAGATTATGTAATAGCTTTAATGTCAAAAAGTGGGTTTACTGGAGTTATCCGAAACAAGAGACAAGAAAGCATGTTAAAACAGAAGTTTGGTCAGAAGTCCTCCTTCATTTACACGATTGTGACTATGAATTTCTAGGAGTGGCATGCTATGCATTTGGTACCTGGCCATTCAGTGGGGAGTTACCCTAGTTAATCCACTTCTTAATAGCACCACTATCACACCACAATTATAGACACCAACAAAAATGCAGTAAAACAGCCCACACCTGTGCAATGTACAGTGGTTGCGAAAAAATAATAATAATTCTGAACAAACTTTTTGTCAAGGCTGAGAAATGTGAGTTCCACAAGGCGTCGGTTTCTTTTCTGGGGTTCGTGCTGGCTCCAGGTGAAATAAAAATGGACCCTTGCAAAATTGATGCTGTGACTAATTGGCCCACCCCCATGTCACGCAAAGACGTACAAAGGTTCTTAGGGTTTGCTAATTTCTACAGAAAGTTCATTAGGAATTTCAGTTCTATAGCCTCGCCTTTGCATGATCTTACCTCGCCACACAGACCTTTCGTATGGAACCCCCTTTGTCGGGCAGCTTTTCAGAAACTTAACTCGAGCTTTACCTCCGCTCCCATCCTCACGTTGCCAGATCTCAAACAACAGTTTGTGGTAGAAGTTGATGTGTCTGATGCCGGTATAGGAGCAGTGCTCTCCCAGAAATGTTGCATCCTTGTGCTTATCGCTCCAAAAAACCGACCCCAGCCGAGAGAAATTATGACATTGGTGACCGTAAACTGCTGGCTGTCAAGGTGGCTTTGGTGGAGTGGAGGCACTGGCTAGAGGGGGAACATACTCTGTTTTTAGTATGGACAGATCACAAGAACCTGGAACATCTTAAATCTGCTAAGAGATTAAATGCGAGGCAGGCTAGATGGGCTCTGTTCTTCACTAGATTCAATTTCATGTTATCCTACCGACCTGGTTCTAAAAATGGTAAGCCAGATGCTCTATCGCGCATTTTCTGCGCAGCGAATTCTTTGTCTGACCCTAAAACCATTTTGCCCCAGTCATGTTTCGTTTCTGCTTTTGTTTGGGACATTGAGACTGCGGTAAAGGAGGCTCTGAAGAACACTCTTAGCCCTGAAAATTGCCCTGAAAACAGGCTTTATGTGGTTCCAAACTTAAGGGGAAGAGTCATTCACTGGGCTCACAATAACCGGACTGTATGTCACCCAGGCATTGCCAAGACTCAATCTCTGGTCGAACAGCGCTTTTGGTGGCCCAATGTTAGAAGGGATGTTACCAATTATGTCAATGCTTGCCAGGTATGTGCTGTTAACAAGTCCTCTCGTAAACGTCCTTCTGTGGAGTTGCGACCCCTGCCAATACCACAACATCCTTGGTCAGACATCTCTGTAGACTTTGTGGCGGGATTACCGGCCTCGAAAGGAAATACCACCATTCTGACAGTTGTGGACAGGTTCTCTAAGATGGCACACTTCATTGCACTTCCAAAACTCCCCTCAGCTAAAGACACTGCCAAGTTAATGATACACCATGTATTCAACCTTGGTTTCCCCAAGAATGTGGTATCTGATAGCGGTCCCCAATTCATTTCGCAATTTTGGAAGGAGTTTTGCAATCTCATAGGTGCTACTGTCAGTCTGTCATCTGGGTTTCACCCCGAAACCAACGGACAAACCGAGAGGCTGAACCAGAACCTGGAGACTAGGCTCCGATGTCGCGCTTCACAGGAGCCACGATCCTGGCCTCAGAAACTGGTTTGGGTCGAATTCTCTCACAATTCCCTCCCCTCTGCATCAACTGGTCTATCGCCTTTTCACGTTGTGCATGGTTACCAACCATCTCTGTTTCCTGCCATAGCCCCAGAGTCCACAGTTCCAGCGGCATTGACCTTGGAGCTCTCCACAAAGCATATTCCACTCCGGGTGGATTCCAGGAAGCTCGCTCCCAGGTTCGTTGGGCCTTTCCCCATCACAAAGCTCATCAACCCTGTCACCGTGAAGCTTAGGCTCCTAAGGTCGATGCGTGTCCACCCAGCTTGTCCCTGTCTTCAGTGTGAGGCGGCTGTTGTCGTCTCGTCGGAGGGGGAGGGGGTTTCAATATCTGGTGGACTGGGAGGGACCTGAGGAACGTTCTTGGGTGCCGTCTGCGTTTATCGTGGATGACTCGCTCATTCGGGACTTCCACGTTGCGCGTCCAGGGGCTCCGGGGCCATCTGGGACCGTCCGTTAAGGGGGTGGTACTGTCATGGGTGTGTGTTCCGGTTGTTGTTTTCCCTCTGTCTCGTACACACCTGCTCCTGAGAGCATCTTCACCACCTGTGCCTTGTTCACCCTAATTACCCCTTGCATTTAACCTCGTGTCTCATTCTTTCTTGTCGCCAGTTCGTTGTACCTTGTCGTCGCATTCCAGCATTCCTTGTTTCCACGTCACCGACTCACAGTAAGACTAGACTCTGTTCTGTTTACCGACCTCTCCTTTTTGCCTTACGTTTTGTATACTGTTGCCTTTTTTGGATTGCTTGCCTGTGTACCAACCTCTGCCCGTATTTAAACTTCTCTTTTTGAAACTGTCCATTTGTTTTGGAGTCGTGCATTTTTGGGTCCTATCCTCTGTTCCATTCATGACACACCCAGGCACGGGGAGAACATGCAAACTCCACACAGGCGGGGCTGAGATTTTAACCCCGGTCCCCAGAACTGTGAGGCAGATGTGCTAACCAGTCTCTCACCGTGTCGGCCTGATTATTTATAGATCTTGAAAATCCATTCCTTCTTTGCAACTCAGAGCTAGTTAACTGTGTAGTCAGAGCTAGCTAGTTTGCGCTCGTACTGTTACTCTGGCAGTGCCGAATAAATCTTTTTCCAGGTTGAAACAAGACAGCCAGCAACAATGTTGGCTGACCTATCATCACAATGTCAAGTGAAAAATATTTGCTGGTGTGAATGACTTATGGGGCTGATAACCGCTGCAGTATGTCCGGTTAGAACATAATATTGTCCTTTTGATCAATAACCAGGCCAAGTTTTCTATTTAATGTTTACTCTCTGTGTGGTTTCTGTAGAACAAATACAAAAGTCAAATCAAACAAACATGAGCACCACATGTAACTGACTCGTTTATAATATGCTAATATCTGAGGTCATAAGTATGTAAAACTACAGGTAGCATTCAGTCCAATGAACACAGACAACCTACAGTCACTAACGATTCTTAATATTGAGGCACTTACTTCCTCATGCAGGCACACATAGTGATTTTAGTCATTTGAGGGAAAACTTCAGCTTGTTACGCTCCCCTCAGTCAAAACCTGGGTCTTAAATGTAGATGGCAAAAATATTCCTAATTAAAATTACATTACACTAATATACTCACCACCAGGGGTGCTAGAACTACACAAACAGAAACAACCTGGCATTTTTAACATTAGGTTTTTCTTGTAAAGTCCACCTTGAAATAGAACTTTTAATAATGTCTAACATGTTTCCTCCTCTGTGACACATTGAGTAGATCGCAACTATTTAGCTCAACCAATCAGAAGAGTGCACATCGCAAAACGACTGAGCTCGACCAATCAGCGTCCAAAAAAATGTAGACGTCACTTTAAGCATGCACGAAGGCCAAGAGCGGTGAATCTGTAATCTTTTTTAATTCATTTTCCATAATGCTTATCCGGCGGCAAGGTGGACGACTGATTAGAGCGTCAGCCTCACAGTTCTGTGGACCCGGGTTCAAACCCCGGCCCCGCCTGTGTGGAGTTTGCATGTTCTCCCCGTGGGGTTTGCATGTTCTCCCCGTGCCTGTGTGGGTTTTCTCCGGGCACTCCGGTTTCCTCCCACATTCCTTGACTACTGATTTTAAATCATAAAATCAGTAGTCAAGGATATTAGTTTGTTCAATAATTGTTGTTTAAGAACTGTAAAAAGGGTTTTGGTAACAAAAAAAAGCTTTCAATATCTCAATGTTGTTATTTATTGCATATGACAATTTAAAATTCTGGTACAGATAGCTAGTTTTGAAATCAGAAGTCAAGGATCAAAGTTTGTTCAACTATTCTAGTTATTGTAAAAAGGGTTTTCGTAACAAAACTGCTCGCAATATCTCAACATTATTAGTTTTTCAATATGACAGTTTAAAATTTTGGCACAGATTTTAGCAAGCATCATGGAAGTTGACTCACATGATTTGCTTTCGTGGGCCTCATAAATTGATGTGGTGGGCTAGATTGGCCTCCGGGCCTTGAGTTTGAGACCTGTGCACTTGACTACTGGAAGCTAGGCTGCCAAGAGAATGGCTCTGAAATGAAGATAAATACATTTAAAAAATAATAAATCAATGAATTAATATAAATAAATTAATACAATTTAAATTAAGTTGGAAAAGCAACAATCTTTCCATGTGAGTGGATGATTGGGCGTGTTAGTGTTGTTTTCTAATGCAATGGCCTTAAATAAACATATTGTATAGTGTACAGGTGGGAAAAAGTGATAAAATGATGTCACACTGAGCGACTTTTCTTTGTTTTGTGCAACTTTTATGAACTAATCAAGGGAGGGAGGGATGGTTTCCACCCACTTGGAAACAGCCTTTTATGGTTACATCGCTCACAGTGCATGTGTGTATGCGTGCGTGCTCGCACGTGTACCTGCCTGCCTACGTGTGTAGTGGCCTCATAAGTTGTTTTTTTTTTTTAAGCCTAACTACAACAGAAAATAGGACACATTGTATAAACATTGCAAAGACTTAAAGCGGTCCCTCAACTTGTTAATATCTATAGTAGTACTGTAATGTCTTTTGAATTGGAGTGTTCTGTACTGCCATCTGGTGTCTTCAGGTTTATTAACATAACTGCTAGCAATGTTGCAGGTTCAACAACATACAAAAGGATGATTTGTATGTGTGTGTGTGTGTGTGTGTATATATATATATATATATATCAACACATTTAAACCAAGGCTTACACCAGAATGATTTCCATTCCTGTATTTCCTATTGCAGCAAATGAAATTGAGCTGTGTCTGAGAAGTTGTTGTATTTATGTCTGATAAAAGCATAATTATTCAATGCGTACTGCCTCATTATAAAATTAAGAATATGTATAAATGTGATTAACAAAGTGTAAAATAAAATAAATTCCAAGTACAAGGTGATTATTTAAGTAGAATGGACTTCTTGTACAGTATATGTAATCTATATATTTTATTATCCATCCATTTTCCATACCGGATATGCTCATTAGGGTCATGGGTGAGAGGTGGAGTATTTTCAGTGTGTGTGTGTGTATGTATATATTGGATAAACCTGGCCCATATAATGGCGTACTGATAGATTCCGAGCTGACTTTCAACAGTTATATCAAATCACTTACTCAAACTGCCTTCTACTATCTGAGGAACATATCCCTAGTGAAGGCTTGCATGTGCCAAGCAGACGAGGAGACTTGACTACAATCATGGTCTTCTGACTGGATTCACAGAGTCCAAAGCAAACATAGTGAAGCAGCATTTAGCTATTATGCTGCACACAAATGGAATAAGTTGCCAACAGAAGTGACGTCAGCCCCGAGTGTGAATGTTTTTAAGTCCAGGTTAAAAACTCTTCATTTTTCTTATGCTTTTTAGAGCATTTCCACTTTTAAATGATATTTCTTGCACTGTACGCTGTACTTTTATTTTTCTCTTTGTTTTAAATGTTTATAAGCTGTTGTTTTCTTTGTTTTTAAATGCTTTTAATCATATAAAGCACATTGATTTACCTTGTGTATGAAATGTGCTATATACGTGAATAAATTTGCTTTGCTATAATGAGTACTAAACATAAGTAGGATTTATTTTTTCACATTTATGTAAAATGCAATGTACAGACATTGACAGAAATCGACTTTTGTGAATACTGTGACTGTAATACACGATACAAAATCCTCTCTTTGCTCCTCCCTCTCTCTGTGTCCTAATAGCAGTTATAATGTTAATGGGCAGGCAGTCAGTTACTTTGATTGACAGTAATACCTTTACTTTAATATGAACACATGCACATGACAACAGCTAGCTATTCTCATTCCAATTCAAAGAGGACAGTGGTGCTGTCTCTGACCACCTGAAACATTTCCTATCTAGAAAAAACGTCAGCTATCTCCTACCTAAGAACATAAACAGTGAGCTATGATTGGTTTTGTGTCGTGGTTAGTTAGAGGCTGGTTGAATGTTCCGCTCTGACAAAAACCCTGGCCCCAGTCAGCCCCCACCCCCCCCCCACCCCCCTTCTGTAAAACTAGTCTAGAACCGTCACTACGGATCACAGTGAAGACATTCATCAGCAAGCGGAGAAAATACAGGTAGAACAGTGATATTACCAACAACCGGACGTCCCTACAAAATTAATGAAAAGATGACAAGAAAACTGGTCAGGTAGACTGTCAGAAGGCTGACAGCAACATTGAAGGAGCTGCATGCGGCTATGGGCCAGGGTGGCAAGACGAAGCCTTATCTTCATCGGAGAAAAGAAACACATTTGAAATTTCCCAAATGCTTGTTAGAAATCATACTTTATTGACACAGGATGAAATTCTGGTGTCCAGTATCATAAACATACTGTATTAAAGCAAGCAAACATAGTTATTATGTACACTGACTCGTCAGAGGCAACAGTTAAAAAGGCAAGTATCCAGTGGTCATTACAAATAAAATAAAATAACATCAGTTAGTTAAGAACGCAATATAAAGCAAGTACAATTTAAATGTAATTGTAAACATGACAACAACAAAAGGATTTGCATAATGTATTGCAACATGTGCAATACAGTTAAAAGACCTCAAGGAGCAATCGTAATATTTATTATCGGGTCACAATTAAAATCTAATTAATTAGAGGCTTTGCAATAACTTCATGACTGTGTGGCGCCATTTTTGTATATTGTATATTTATTATTTTCATCTGACTGCAGCACCTCAAACTTACTGAACTTGTTTAAAGTTTCCTTTAAAAGTTCATTTAAAGTCCTGCAGCATCATCAACCTCTGCTTTAGTCACCACAGCACACTTGTGTTTCTTAATCTCATACTTATCATAGAATCTTTTATCACACACACTACAACTGAATGGTTTCTCACCAGTGTGTCTTTTATAGTGTCTTGTCATGGTGCCTCTTTGAGAGAATCTTTGACCACACAGTGAGCAAGAAAACTCTTTCTCCCCAGTGTGTGTTCTCATGTGTTTTAGCAATCCTGAGCGATCAGTGAAACTTAACGTACAGACTGAGCAGGCAAAAGGTTTTTCTCCAGTGTGTGTTCTTGTGTGTGTTGTTAAATTTCCCTTTAAAGAGAATGTTTTACCACAAATTGAGCAGGCAAAAGGTTTCTCCCCAGTGTGTGTTCTCTTGTGTTGAAGTAATCCTGAATGGTCAATGAAACTTAAGTTGCAGATCGAGCAGGCAAATGGTTTCTCTCCGGTATGTGTTCTTGTGTGTGTTATTAAGCTTCCTTTTATAGTGAATCTTTTACCACACAGTGAACAGGCAAAAGGTTTCTCCCCTGTGTGTGTTCTTGAGTGGCGAACCAAACCTGATCGAATACTGAAACTTATATTGCAGACTGAGCAAGCATAAGGTTTCTCTCCCGTGTGTATTCGCATGTGTTTAACTAATGATGAACGAAGACTGAAATTTAGGTTGCAGACTGAGCAGACATAAGGTTTCTCGCCAGTGTGTATTCTTGTGTGTGTCGTCAATTGTCCCTTCTGAGCGAATCTTTTACCGCAGACTGAGCAGGTGTACTTTTTCTCCCCAGTGTGTGTTCTCATGTGATTAACCAATGACGAACGAACACTAAAACTTAAGTTGCAGACTGAGCAAGAAAAAGGTTTCTCGCCAGTGTGCGTTCTCATGTGTACTTTCAAAGTATACTTGGCATCAAAGGTTTTCCCACACTGAGAACATTGCCAGCGTTTGTCATCAGTGTGACATGTCACATCAACGTTAGAGTGTTCATTATCAGTGTCAGGAGAGTGGGACGTTGTGTTGTCACTATCTGATAGTGGAGCTAAGAGGCTGTCTGCTTGTGAGTCTCCACAGTGGTCACCATCACCTTCTTCTTCATCATCATCACCTTCAATCTTCACAATGACACAATTAAAAGGCAACTTGGTGATATCTGCCTCCTCCTCTTCTTCTTTAATGTACAGGGGGTCTTCCTTCTCATCCTCTGACAATGCAGTCAGGGGCCTCTGGCTCCTCCTCTTCCTCTTTAATGCTGAAGGGCTCTTGCTCCTCTTCCTCTTTAAAGTGGGAGATCTCTTGCTCATGCTCCTCAGCATGAAAATCCTCACTCATGTCTGCAGGACACATGTTGTGAAGATGTCAAGAATACTTGTAGGTACAATTCTGAAATTCAAGCAGGATTTTTTATTTGTTTTTTGTTTTTTTAACCTGTCCTGTTCGGCTGCATGGCCTCGCAGAATGCTGGATCTGTATGTCTTTTGTGCTGGAAAAGTTTGGGTGTGCAACAGGAGAGTTTGAAATACTTCCTCTGTTTATTATTATTATTTTGTATCATTCTGATGTTTACTGAAAATGCAGCCAGACAGAAATGGGTTTAAGGGGACAGACTGAGGAGCAGAATGGACAAGGAGAACAGAGGTGTGAACCACAGCAGAACAATACTTCGACAGTCTAAATATTTGACTACAAGTAACATTAGAAAGTCAAATAGTGTTCTTATTTGTGGGTGGGGGGACACATCCGGTGAGGACATGCATTAACTAACCAATAGGAAAAGATGAGCGAGAACAGAAAAGGGCAGAGTAGGACAAGATGTGGGAAATGAGCGAGGCAGTGCTACTGATGAGTGGCGCAGTTTTTGTTGTTTAGACAATATAAAAGCAAGCAGGATTTCTGCAGGACGTTTCATGAGGTGGGTAACTCAAGTCACATGACTTGAGTTTAGTCAGATTTGAGTGGCCAATTTTAGAATTAAGGACTTGTTTGGCTAAAATGTATGTAAGTCTTGACTTATTCGTCTGCCTTAACCCAATTAATGACTAGACTCAACTTGCTTGAAATTGTTTAAACTTGTTTTATTTTTGCCACAGTTACTTGGGACTTGCTTGAAACTTAAAGGTTGAGATTTACTTATGACTTTCACAAAAGGGACCTCTGCCTTTTTAAGACCATTATGAAATCAATTAAAGCCCCCATCCTCGTTTGCAAATGTTTGCATTCCTGGAAAGAGTTTCAGCAACCTATTGCAGAGTGTCTCTCCATTTGTTAAACTCAGAATCAGAATCATCTTTATTTGCCAAGTATGTCCAAAAAACACAAGGAATTTGTCTTCGGTAGTTGGAGCCACTCTAGTACGACAACAGACAGTCAATTGACAGAGAACACTTTTGAGACATAAAGACATTGAGAAAAACTGTCACTGAGCAATAAAGGGTTGCTCATTATCTGGTAATGCCGGTACAATATATATATATATATATTTTTTTTTTGGACAATTGTCCAAAAACATGCAGAGTCCTCAAGCACTTAGAGCAGTTTGAATGACTAATATAGCAATAGTCCGGTGCAATGACCATTGTGCAAAGGGTGCCGAGACTTCAAGGAGTGTATGCAGTTTAAAGTGACTAGTAGCGCGATAATCTGGGACAATGTTGATTGTGCAAATGTTGCAGATACTCCTCAGTCAGTGTGCAAGTAGGGCAGATGCTCCTCTGGCATGAGTGGCCAGTATTGGTCAACATCCAGCCATCCATCCATTTTCTGAGCCGCTTATCCTCACAAGGGTCACGGGAGTGCTGGAGCCTATCCCAGCTATCTTCGGGCAGAAGGCGGGGTACACCCTGAACTGGTTGTCAGCCAATCGCAGGGCAAATAGAGGCA
Organism: Phycodurus eques; assembly: GCF_024500275.1. Taxonomy (NCBI): domain Eukaryota; kingdom Metazoa; phylum Chordata; class Actinopteri; order Syngnathiformes; family Syngnathidae; genus Phycodurus; species Phycodurus eques. Next base: position 24,830,683 of record NC_084526.1, read on the forward strand.
CAGGGAGAACATGCAAACTCCACATAGGCGGGGCCGGGGATTGAACCCCAGTCCTCGGAACTGTCAGGCAGACGCTCTAACCAGTCTTCCACCATGCCGCCATATTGGTCAACAACAGATATGCAAATAGTGCAGCGTGGCGAGACTACTACAGTGAGTGCACGAGTATGTATAATTGGCCCGACAGAAATGTGACAACAAATGCAAGACAAAAAAAATTGGCAGCATGTTGCAATGAAATTGTAGATTAGCTGTTTAAGAACTTGATTGCAAGAGGGAAGAAGCTGTTGGAATGTCTACTAGTTCTAGTTTGCATTGATCGGTAGCGCCTACCTGAGGGAAGGAGCTGGAAAAGCTGGTGACCAGGATGTGGTGGGTCCGAGAGGATTTTGCACCCTCTTGTCTTAGTTCTGGCAGCGTGCAAGTCCTCAAGGGTGGGTAGGGGGGTGCCGACAATCTTCTCAGCAGTTTTGATTGTCCGTTGCAGTCGGAGTTTGTCCTTTTTTGTAGCAGCACTAAACCAGACTGTGATGGAAGAACACAGAACTGATTCGATGACCGTTGTGTTAGAACTGCCTCAGCAGCTCCAGTGGCAGGCCATGCTTCCTCAGAAGCCGCAGCACAGTAGTGCTCTGCTGCCTTTCCCTACAGAAGGGACTCTATTGTTTTTCTCTCTGGCTCAAGACGCAGGCAATGCCTGGTCCACTGAATTTAAGAGTTATTTTGTGAAGGGAACTCAGGTAACACTCTGATGGTGGGTGACATTTTCACATGCCAGCCAGTGCGCCACTTCACTTTCCTTCTGCATGCTGCAGTTTTTTTTCTTTTCCAATTACGTACACAGCCTCATGTTCATCACAAAACAGTATATCAGCAATTTCTATAATTGACAAACTATGCCCATTCATTGAAATGGACACTACTTTCCTTGGGTATTGTTAAAAAAAAATAACAAAGAAAGTATAGTAAGTTGGGATACATACACTACCTGCTTTCTGTCTCTGTTTGATATATTGCATGTCCAAATATACAACCAGCCATAACATAATGAGCACTTGCATAATATGATACCAAATACAAGAATGAGTATGAAATACTCAAAATATCCGAATGCTCAGTTTTGACTGACACTGGCAAAGAGGTATTCATTTAATGATTTTTTTATTATTGTGGTACAAGAGGACAGCGGACTTCTGCGTATTTGCAGCTCAGCTTTTGGAAATTCACCTATTTGTGGGGAACCTCTCCTCCATTATTCGGGGAAAAACTCACCTTGCTGCGGTTTTCTGTAACGTGGAAAAAAATGTCTGAATTTTTGAAATTATTATTCAGTGACAAAATACTGTCTAGTAGGGGTGTCAAACTGAATCGCACACGGGGCCAAAACTCTAAGCACACTTTCGGTTGAAGGTCAAACAGGATAAGCATTTGTTGAATACTAAAAATAAGCAATTTCTTTAGACATATGTGATTTAAAACACAGGATACAATATTATTCCAAAGTAATTCAACTTAAAATAACTTAAAAGGTCCCATATTTTACTAAAATAACTTTTTCTAGTATTTGGAATGTTATATTGGCTCTATGGCGCCTCAGTAAATGTGAAATATGAATTCAAATCGTTCCCGCATTCCTTTTTCTGCTGAGAGGACTGAAATCAGATCATCCGAATTTCTCGAGCTTATCTACATCACCATCTACACACACACACACACACACATGTATACACACACATATAAATATGTGTGTGTGCGCGTGTATATATGTGTGTGTGTATATATACACACACACACATATATACATACATATATATATATATATATATATATATATATATATATATATATGTATATATATACACAGACACACACACAGTGCTGTGAAAAAAAGTATTGTCCCTTTTCTCAAATTCTTCTATTTTTGTATAGTTTCCCCAGTTTAATCTTTAAGATCATCAAAAAAACATATATAAATATCAGACGAATAAAACCAAAGTAAACTTAAAATGCTGTTTTTAAATGGTGATTTCATTTATTAAGGGAAACAAATACAAATAATAAATAAATAAATTTGTGTGTGGATAAAAATCCACACACAAAGCCAGGTAATGGTCCCCTAAACCTAATGACTGGTTGGGCCATCCTCAGCAGTAACAACTGAAATCAATAATTTTCTATAACTGTCAATGAGTCTTTCAGATCTCTGTGGGGTTATTTTGGCTCACTCTTCCTTGCATAATTGTTGGAATTCAGCAAAAATGGTGGGCTTTCAAGCATGAACGGCCTTTTTAAGGTCATGCCACAGCATTTCAACCGGATTCAAGTCTGGACTTTGACTAGGCCACTCCAAAACCCAAGTATGCTTCAGGTTGAGGTCACAAACTGATGGCTGAATAGTCTCCTTCAGGATTTTCTGTTAAAGAGCAGAATTCCTGGTTCCAACAATCACAGCAAGTTGTCCAGGTCCTGAAGGAGCAAGCAGCCCAATACCATCACACTACCACTACCATGTTTGACTGATGGTATGATTGATGTTCTTTTTCTGAAATGCTGTGCTACATTTATGCCAGATGAAACAGGACACACACCTTCCAAAAAGCTCAACTCCCATCTCGTTAGTTCTCCCAAAACTCTTGGGAATCATTCAGATGTTTTCTTGCAAAGGTAAGATGAGCCTTTATGTTCTTTTTCGTCAGCATTGGTTTTCGCCTTGGAACTCTGCCATGGATGCCGTTTTTGCCCAGTCTCTTCCTTATTGTTGTGTTATGAACACTGACCTTAACTGAGACAAGGGAGGCCTGCATTCCGTTAGAGGATGTCCTGAGTTCCTTTGTGCCCTCCTGGATGCGTCATTGCTGTTAACTTGGTGTAATTTTTGTAGGCCAGTCACTCCTGGGAAGGTTCACCACTGTTCCATGTTTTCTCCATGTGAGGACAATGGTTCTCCCTATAGTTCACTGGAATCCTAAAGCTTTAGAAATGGCATTTGTAACCCTTTCCAGACTGATAGATGACAAATAATTTTTTTCTCGACTGTTCTGGAATTTCTTTGGATCGTGTCATTTTGTTGCACCTTTTTTAAAACCTGATTTTGTTGGGACAGATTCAGTTTAAGTGATTTCTTGATTGAACAGGACTGGAGGTAATCAGTCTTGGGTGTGATCAATGAAAATTAAACAAAAATAGTGAGTAGCCACAAATAATTCATGGTTTAAAAAGGGGGTAATTACTTATTTACACAGGACCAGGTATCTTCGAAGAGATTTGTTTCCCTTAATACCATATTTTCACGACAATAAGTATTAAAAGGCGCAGTCTCAGTTACGGGGCCTATTTCTGTATTTAACACATACATAAGGCGCACCGTATTATTGGGCGCAGGCATGGTAAAACATACGCCAGCTTAAAACATACGGTAGCATGCATGCACGCTAAAACAATGTTTTTAAAAAGGCAACTGATGCAAAACTGAGTTTGGTTGTACTTTATTGAAGTATTTAACAATGTACTCATGTTATTTTTTGATCAATCCTCATCCACAAATCCATCAAAGTCCTCATCTTCTGTATCCAAAATGAACAGCTGGGCAAGTTCTCAATCAAACACGCCAGGTTACCTCTCGTCATTGTTGAAGTCAGTCTCGTTGTCCGTGCGGCTCCTCAGAAATGATGCCGGCTTTTACGAAAGCTCGAACAACAGTGCAAGCGGACACGTTAGCCCCAGCATCCACAATCCATTCACAAATTGTGGCGTAACTCGCCCGGCGCTCCCTCCTAGTCTTAGTAAAGCTGTGTTCGCCATCTGTCATCCATGGCTCCCACGCCGCTCACTTCACTTTGATCGCCCCGTTTACACGGATGTCCAGTGGTTCGTCAAGCCTCCCGGAATGATGGCAAGCCCCGAGTTATTGCCCTCCGTCGAATGGTGACTGTAGACACGCTTCTCCCGGCTGTTCTTTGCTCATTAATCCATTGCTCGAGTTGGTCTTCCAACTCGGGCCACCTCGCCTGGTTTCCGCGGAAACTCAGCTTTGTCTTCTTGACTTGGCGAAGCTCGTTTTCGTGCTTCCTCCACTTGCGAAGCATGGATTCTTGAATTCTCTTGCGGCTGCTCGATTCCCATGTTCCTCCGCGTAACTAATAGCTTGCAGTTTAAACTGTCCTTCGTAAGCGTGTCTCTTCGTAGGTGCAATTTTCGGGGGTCCTTAGCCAAACCGATGCACATACCGGAACTATATACCTACTGGGGGCGTGTCTTTAGCGTCCTCTGTCACGCGCACCGTTCCCCCTTTACGTCCGCATGCTGTCCTCAGTCATGTCCGCCTTCCTCTATATAAGCAGCGTGTCGGACAGGAAATGCTCCCAGTCAGTCAAGCGGAGCGCTCATTAAAGTCACACAACAACATTTACAGATATTGGAACTCGGTGCACACATAAGGCGCGCCGCATTATAAGGCGCCCGTCCATTTTGGAGAAAATTTAAGACTTTTAAGTGCGCCTTATCGTCGTGAAAATACGGTAAATGAAATTACACTATTTAAAAACATAATTTTAAGTTCACTTGGGTTATATTTGTCTGATACTTGCATTTGTTTGATGATCTTAAAACATTAAAGTGGGTAAACTATGCCAAAATCTAAGAATTTGTGAAGGGGGCCCTTACTTTTTCACGGCACTGTATATATATGCGTGTGTGTGTGTGTGCATATATAAAGTATTGCGCCCCTATAAAATTATAAAAAATCTAAACTTTTAATTGTCTTTGCTTTCATGCTATTTTTTCAGTACTGCATACTGAGCATCTTTTCTTGGCAATCATTTCTTTATTTTCTCTTTTGGTGTACGATTTTGTTGTAGAGATTCTCAGGATGGACTGTGGGTGTTCATGAGTGAGGTGACTGTGATGTTTTGTTAATTTCATCACAGAACAGCTGCTCACACAGCTACCAAACATACATGTTTCTGCTGGTGTACAGTAAAATTATTTCTACTTTTGGTGGTGGTAAATACAGTATGAAATCCTGAGTTACAATGTTAGTGCAATTATTGACACTTTGGTTTCTTGCAACATTTGGGAACCACATGCGTTTTTGTGTCAAATATATAAAGTAGATGTTGCTGATAATATTAAAGATAACAATTGATAACAGATATCACATTTTTTCTACTCTCCCTGCTCAAGGCAGTCCCATGCTTTTATTTAATTTTTTTGTCCTGTTCGGCTGCTCAGTCAAGCAGAAAAGGAGGATCTGTAACCGTTTTATGCCGGAACAGTTTTACTGTGCCACAGTGGAGTTTTTAAACTGCCACTGAGGTTCTTTGTATTCTGATGGATTTTTATTGAAAATTTCAGTTGGACAGAGGAAAGTTTTAAAGGAGAGTGACAGATAAAACAAAAGGGAAAAACAGTGAAAAGATAACTAAATAATGTAGGAAGAGAAGACAACAAAAGACAGGACATTAGCTGTAAGAAAGATGAGGAAAGTATATCATGTTGACTGCAATACAGCAGTCCCATGCTATTACGTATTCAAAGCCCACGGGCAGGGATTTTGACACATACAGCTATCATCTATTCTACAGTAGGCCTTTGCATGAATGTACTTTGGGAGAACAGTTCTGAGGTTACTGTGTTTAAAATCTCCTTCTGCATAAAACAAACAAACACGGTGTCTTGGAGTGCAGTCTTGCGTTTATCTATGATGGGATGTGGGATATAAACAGCCAGCATCAACAAAGCACTGAACTCCCTTGGTAAATAAAAAGGTCTCAAGCAGTATTTCTCTATCACTTGAACATCGGAACACCATCACCATGTTAATCTAGTCCAGTGATTTCCAACCTTTATGTCGCCCAGGCACATATTTTACAATTTAAAAAATCTCACGGCACACCAACATCTGATAATTTCCCAATTAAATTATAAAGATAATATAATGGGTAATTATGGGTAAAAAAACAAAACATGTAAACAGAAGCTAACCGAAAATGACGGAAGTGATGACATCACACAGTGCCCGGATGTTCGAATTCGCGATTGATGATTCCATCATGATATAATCACGGGAATGTTGTTAAAAATATAAAGTAGTTACTAAGCATTTGAAAATAAGACTTGAACAAACCTGCTCCGTGTAACAAGACTTGAGGAGTCTTGAAAAGAGCGTCCAGAAGTTGACGTTGTCGCTCGTTCCCCTCTTTTGTTCGACAAAGTTCCTCCTCGTAATCCTCTTTCACGCTTTTTGCACACATTATCACACGATTATCACAGCACTTTACACGCACTCTGTATCTCTGCTTAGCGATGCGTTGCTAACAAACGGGTCTCTTTGTTTGCAGCTAGCAAGCTAAGCTAGGGTGAGAAGCTTCAAAGTACATTGAGACGAGTTTATCCGTACACGAAGATTTATTTAATGATACTTTACTCTAGTAAATAGTGATGGCATGTTCAGTGCCGAGGATTAAATCTGTTCAGTACTAATTCCGAGAGAATTATTAAGTGAAGCTCATGCGGTAACAAAAAAAAAAAAAACGTATACGGAAGTAGAGTGCAGCAGAAATTGTACGGCAACGCCACTTAGACAAAAATCTGTCAAGGTCACGTACTTCTTAGCGACGAAAAAAAAAAATACACAGGGGCGTTGAACAGCGGGTAAAACATGACACTGTCAATGGGCCCTGACCATGTGGTGACCCCCGCCCCGGCTTTCAATACGGGGCCCAACGCCCCCTCGGACATATATTTCTTGACGTTATGCTGCGTTCATGTTACCTCGGAAGTGGGAAGTCGGAGCCGGGAATTACGTCACTGCCGAGTTACTAGCGTTCCATTTACCAAGTCGGAAAACAAGAAGGTGACTTCCAATGAACTATCTCACAATCAGAATCGTCTTTCTCTTTATTTCTTGGGTTAAGTTTAAAATGTTATTGTGTCATATTCTTTACAGGAATACGTTTTCTCTCTTGTCTAGAATAATCGCAATGGTGCAACATACACAGCGAATTGAAGACTGGAACAGATAGGGAGATCATGCTGGGTGCTAACCAAAACAGATTCCGTGAACTACCGGAAACAAAACAAAAACAACTATAAGAACACCTAGATAATATACATATAAATGTATTAATTGTCCAATTTAATGATTTATATTTATATTGATACAACTTCATATTTTGGAATGATCATTTGTATTTATTTTTAAACTGGTTGATGTTTGCACATGATTTCAGCTCCACGCTCATCTATCTGTTCCTTAGTCTCACTCCGTTATTTAACATGCAGAATTTGTTTATTTAGGTTCTGCATTTTTGAATAAACTTTGGCTTATCTCTTCATTTATACTCCCTCTTTTTCTTGAAACATTTTCAGGATGAAGTGCAAGTGGAGGCGCCAACGAGCTCTGCAGAACAGCCGGATTGATGCATGGGTGCCACCCAGATCTGTCAGGAGCACCCAAATGGATGCCCAAGACAGGCAGATGAAAATGAGTAGAGGACACACTGCAAATGTCACAAGGCCATGTTATGAAATGATCCTGCTCTTTCTTAAAATGTTCATACTGTAAATAGGTATCAATAATGCACTGTCGTCATTACCTTTTTCTGCCAATAAATGTTTTACTCAATTTTTTTTTATTTACTGCAATGACTCCAAGTAGAAATGTAATAGTTTAATAAAAAATATTTTAAAAAACACAGCAAAGATGCAAAATTGGCAAAACAATGTTTTTCTCTGTAGTAAGGTAGTGAACATTGTGCCGAAGTGTAAACATAAGATGTAAACTATAAGAAAAGTGTTATCAATTTAACTCTTACAGTTGATCTATCAGTCCACTCATCAGGGCCTCAAACCCAGTTGAGTCTCTCGGATGAATTGGAGGGCGTCATCTTTTTCCGGCCGACACTTATGAGGCCGTGTTGGTGCCTTGTAGGTGCTGGAGCAAGAGGCAGGTCTGAAGGTCTGAGCTTTTCTCGTCTTCTTACTTCCACCCTCGCTGACTGGCCAACCTCAGAAAAGACAATATCATGATGCTCTCAGGTCAATAAGGAACAGCATCTGGTCCCTATTGAAGCCTTTATTTGCAACTATGGTGGGAGATGGTCAAGGGATGCAGGGAGCATTCTCCTCCAAGCTCTCTACAAGACAAATGAATAATTGGCTGTCAAATATTGTATTGTAGACATCACTTTTGTTTTTCTAACCTGTTGTGATGTTCTCGTCATCAGCCATCACCAGCTTCGCCACAGTGGTGCATGCAGTCGTGCTGATGTACAACCGCAATTCCAATGAAGTTGGGACGTTGTGTTAAACATACATAAAAACAGAATACAATGATTTGCAAATCATGTTCAACCTATATTTAATTGAATACACCACAAAGACAAGCTATTTAATGTTCAAACTGATAAACCTTATTGTTTTTAGCAAATAATCATTAATTAAGAATTTTATGGCCGCAACACGTTCCAAAAAAGCTGGGACAGGGTCATGTTTTCCCACTGTGTTACATCACCTTTTCTTTTAGGAACATTCAATAAGCGTTTGGGAACTGAGGACAGTAATTGTTGAAGTTTTGTAGGTGGAATTATTTCCCATTCTTGCTTGATGTAAAGCTTCAGCTGTTCAACAGTCCGGGGTCTCCGTTGCTGTATTTTACGCATCATAATGCGCCAAACAGTTTCAATGGGAGACTGCAGGCAGGCCAGTCTAGTACCCGCAATCTTTTACTACGAAGCCACGCTGTTGTAACACGTGCAGAATGTGGTTTGGAATTGTCTTGCTGAAATAAGCAGGGGCGTCCATGAAAAAGACATTGCTTGGATGGCAGCATATGTTTCTCCAAAACCTGTATGTACCTTCCAGCTTTAATGGTGCCTTCACAGATGTGTAAGTTACCCATGCCATTGGCACTAACACAGCCCCATACCGTCACAGATGGTGGCTTTTGAACTTTACGTCCATAACAGTCCGGATGGTTCTTTTCCTCTTTGGCCCGGAGGACAAGACGCCCATAATTTACAAAAACAATTTGAAATGTGGACTCGTCAGACCACAGAACACTTTTCCACTTTGCATCAGTCAATCTCTGATGAGATCGGGGCCAGAGAAGCCGGCGGCGTTTCTGGGTGTTGTTGATAAATGGCTTTTGCTTTGCATAGTTTCAAGTTGCACTTACGGATGTAGCACTGCATTTACTGACATTGGTTTTCTGAAGTGTTCCCTAGCCCATGTGGTGATATCATTTACACATTGATGTCGGTTTTTGATGCAGTGCCGCCTGAGGGATCGAAGGTCACGGGCATTCAATGTTGGTTTTCGGCAGTGATTTCTCCAGATTCTCTGAACCTTTTGATGATATTATGCACCGTAGATGATTAAATCCCTAAATTCCTTGCAATTGTAAATTGAGGAACATTGCCCTTAAACTGTTCGACTAGTTTCTCACGCACTTGTTCACAAAGAGCTGAACCTTGCCTCATCTTTGCTTGTGAATGACTGAGAAATTCAGGGAAGCTTCTTTTATACCCAATCATGGCACGCACCTGTTCCCAATTAGCCTGTTCACCTGTGGGATGTTCCAAACAGGTGTTTGATGAGCATTCCTCAACTTTCTCAGTCTTTTTTGCCACCTGTCTCAGTTTTTTTGGAACGTGTTTCAGCCATAAAATTCAAAGTTAATGATTATTTGCTAAAAACAATAAAGTTTATCAGTTTGAACATTAAATAACTTGTCTTTGTAGTGTATTCAATTAAATATAGGTTGAACATGATTTGCAAATCATTGTATTCTGTTTTTATTTGTTTAACACGTCCCAACTTCATTGGAATTGGGGTTGTAGTTCGTAGCTGCTGTGTATTCTCTCGAACATACGGGCCAGGAAAAATTGTCCTCCTGTGTGGATCCAAATACAGGTCAGCGCTGATGTTCACATGGACTGGAGAGGACACACCATGTAATTCACGACAATGTACTATTGTGATGTTACCTTGGGACTTTGCAGGGATCAGTATTTGGCTCTTTATTGTTCAGTGTCTATATGCTATCATTTGGACATCCATCCATCTATTTTCCATGCCGCTTATCCTCACTAGGGTCACGGGCGTGCTGGAGCCTATCCCAGCTGATTCTGTGCGAGAGGCAGGGTACACCCTGGACTAGGCGCCAGCCAATTGCAGAGAACATATATACAAACATCCATCCATCCGTCCATTTTCTGAGCCACTTATCCTCACAAGAGTCACGGGAGTACTGGAGCCTATCCCAGCTATCATCGGGCAGGAGTCGGGCTACACCCTGAACTGGTTGCCAGACAATCGCAGGGCACATATAAACAAACAACCATTCGCACTCACATTCACACCTAAGGGCAATTTGGAGTCTTCAATTAACCTACCATGCCTGTTTTTGGGATGTAGGAGGAAACCGGAGTGCCCGGAGAAAACCCAGAAGATGCAAACTCCGCACAAGCAATGATGGATTTGAACCTGGGTCCTCATAACTGTGAGGCAGATGTGCTAAAGATGACATTTGCTTTCACTGTTGATGGTACTTAACTTTAGAACCTTTTAAATCTTTTGAACTATTTAACCCATGCAAATGCTATATTCTGGAGGTGTGTCTCGTTGAGATTCCAAAATGGATGTTCAGTAACCTCTGTCTTAACCTGAAGTGCTGATTATTGGTTCTGCCAGACACAAGAGCCTGTTGAAGGGCACTACTGTTTTGCTAAAATACCATTACCCCAAGTGACTCAGGAAAAAAAGTTATATTTGACTTAACTGTAACTTGAACTGCATGTCAATATGACAAGAACTGAGTTTTTTTATTCTTCGCAATTTTGGTAACACGGCTTATTCTATCCATGAGTGACGTAGATACCATAGTTCATAGATTTGTTACAGCTCGCCTTAACTATCGTACTACTGGTCTACCCATAGTCTAGTTTTAAAGCTTGCAATTAGTACAAAAAGTTGCAACAAGAAAAGTTTCATATTACCCCTAAAATGCCCACCTTGCATTGACTCCTGGTCCACTTTTGATGTGATTTTTGCTATTTACATGACTTAGCGCTTTTTCATCATGCTGACTTAAGAGGTGCCTTCTGCTTGATGTTGAGCATAATGCTCACAACATGATGATGACTCTTGAGAGATAAAAAGAAGTAATCAGGTTCTAAAGCATTCTCTATTCGCGCTCCAGTACTGTGTAATCCCGTACCTGCGAGCAACTGCTTCTGTAGAAACATTTAAATCTCGAAAGACTTATTTCTGCACTCTGGCATTTGATAAAACCACACTTATGCAAATAGTGTGTTGCCGTGCCTCATCCCCCAACATCTGGATTTTTTACCCGTCTTATCTGACGCTCTTGTCCAGGTCCGGAAGAAAACTAAAAACTGTTCTCCTTAGAGGAAAGCAAATTGTTTAGGATGTTCAGGAACAAGCTAGGGAAAACTAGCGAGCTAGCTAAAAGTGAAATTGAAAACTGCATAAACTATTTTTCTGCCAGTCCACTGTACAAAACCATTGACACCAGAGACAGACACTGAACACTGTGTGAATACGTTGTTTTTTTTAAATTCAGGCTCACATATACACTTTTTTTCAGGTTACCAGCATAACCAGTAAAACTAGATGAGTTAGTTAAATAGTCAGTTTCTTCAGTCTACTTTTAAGTCGTGCAGCTTCACGGACTGCTGCTCTTTTCACCAGCACACTTATGTCTTTTAACATGATACTTGACATAGAATTTTTTGTCACACACACTGCAACTGAACGGTCTCTCACCAGTGTGTATTCTTGTATGTGATGTTAAATTCTGCTTTTGAGAAAATCTTTGGCCACAGACTAAGCAGCAAAATGGTCTCTCACCAGTGTGTGTTCTTGTGTGTTGTATCAATCCTGTATGATACCGAAAACTTATGTTACAGACTGAGCAAGTAAAAGGTTTTTCTCCAGTGTGTGTTCTTGTGTGTGATCTTAAATTTCCTTTTACAGAGAACCTCTTACCGCAAACTGAGCACACAAATGGTTTCTCCCCAGTGTGTATTCGTGTGTGTGTTCTTAAACTTGAACGATTCCCGAAACTTATATTGCAGACAGCGCAGGTAAAAGGTTTATCGCCAGTGTGCGTTCTTGTGTGCTTAATTAAACTTCCTTTTTGTGTGAATATTTTACCACAAACCGAGCACACAAAAGGTTTCTCCCCACTATGTTTTCGTGTGTGTTCAACCAATCCTGATCTATCAGTAAAACATAAGGCGCAGACCGAGCAGGCAAAAGGTTTCTCTCCTGTGTGTGTTCTCATGTGCCGTTTCAAATTATGCCTGGCAGCAAAGGTTTTCCCACATTGAGAACACTTCAACTGTTTGTCGTCAGCGTGACATGTCATATCACCTTTAGAGTGTTCATCATCAGTGTCAGGAGAGTTTGACACTGTGTCCTCATTATCTGATAGTACAGCTAAGAGGCTGCCTGCTTGGGATCCTCTGTAGTGGTCTCCATCACCTTCTGTTGGCATGTATTGACTGGAAGTGCTGATCGGAAGTTCAGCCTTTCTGTTCTCCTCCCTTGACCCTTTGTCCCCATCCTCTTCACTCTTTACAGGAACAATGGTAAACTGCAAATTGGTGATATAATCCTCTTCTTCCTCTTTAACATGGGGGTACTCTGGGTCCTCTTCCTCTTTAATGTGGGAGAGCGCTGGCTCCTGCTGCGCTTGGTGAAGATCTTTACTGACATCTGCAGGACACATGAAGACCAACACAGATGGTTTTGTGAAGTCAAGCTTTATCTTTAGTAAAGTCACATTGTGATGCATTATTCTTTAGACGTTTTTTGACAATGGCAAAATTCAAGAATTCTAAATCTCAGCTCTCTCCAACTGCCAGGTTGTTGTTTTTTTGCAGACTTTCTGGAGACATTATTGTCACCTCGCCTTGATCTTCTTCACTGTTAAGTTCCCTTAGCCAGTGTGAACCACAAATGTCTGAGTAGGAATTGCTTTATAAATTGCCTATTTAGAGGGGCTTTTGGTTAGGTTGATAATTTTACATTTAAGACAGAGCTATAATATATAGAATTACTCATCAGACTGAACATTGACAATTACCCAGTAAAAAATTTGCATTTTTATCCAAAACATTATAGCTTAATTCTACATAACAAAGACACAATATATGTGATCACACACCAGTGTTGTCGCTGATCGTCATGTCCGTAGTCTTCTGTCCACTCTAACTGATTGCTTGGATTATATATACAGTACTGTGTTGAATAGGATTAGGGCTGCAACTAACAATGATTATGATTTTTTTTTTCAATAAATGGATGAATTGGGTTTTAAAAAACTTTTTAAATTGTCCATCACTTTATTAAAAAAAAAACAGGACATTATTTCAAATTGATAGCACAGAAAATGCACAAACATAAATCGATTATGATTCAGTTACTGGTTTGGTCCATAACATCAGAAAATAGACAAAACTGTTGATCATTGCTTTCCGAAGTAAAAAAAAATAAAAAAATATTTTCTTATTTTGATGAATCACAAAGATAATCATTCTGCATCATGATTTAATTCTTTATTATTATAGTAAATAGAATCTTTCATATTTACTGTTGAATTTCTGAACATTTGAAATTTTTTTGTTAAACAAGGTCGCTAAGCGATTAATAAATGATCAAAAATCATTATGGATTAATTTGATAAATGATTTGTTGTTGATTAATTGTTGTACCTCTAATAAGGATTTAAGATTTGTCATCCTTAACATAATGTGTAAAATATTCGCACAACCTTGTGACATCATTCGTTATCAACATAAATTATTTGAATCAGAACAATTTTAGCCAATTTTTACATAACCTTCATTGACACATGGTCTCCTTTGTGGGTCTGTCAAACACACAGTGAAGCCCTCTTCAACTTCCCAGCCAGGCAAATTTCCCTTACCTGTTCTTCTACATTCAGAGTCTGTTCTGTGTAGGTTCCTTGTTTTCCAGTGAGACATGGTCAACAATAAAGTTCTCCATGGTATAAGGATGGAAAAGCCTTATACAGTATATGGTCATTACCAAGTTGAGCCGAGCCAAAGACTCTGTGAAGAGAAATGATAGCCAGTCGAGATGCTCGCCGAGCCCTGCCAGATAGGGGTGTCCCGATCCGATCTTTGAGACCGGGAAATCGGTCCGCTGTCAGCAAAACAAAACGAGTATCGGATCGGACTGGATCTAAAATAGCCTATTTTATCACTCTTATACAAGCAGTCCATTCCATGAGCCACGCCAGCACTTCTATAGAGCAGCGCCCGGACGCCATGCAGAGCCCACCTGATCACAACAACAGATTTGCTAAGGTGCTAACATAGTAGCAAGGACTAAGAGTGAATGTTGCTTCCTTAAAGTCATTTATTGACACTCCAGTTCAAGTTCACTGTAAACCTAAACAGACATAAAAGAATTACACCTATTGAATGTTCATATATGAAACAGACTTAGTTTCTTTTTTCGCTTTTGGTCACAAAAATTGCTAGCTCAAAGGTAACACACAAAGAATGAAAAACACCATTAACGATTAACGAAAGTTTGCATCGAACTCGCGGCACTTATCTCTCAAAATAATGAATATCGGTACACAAACGCTATCTAAACACATACAAACAGGCAATATAACAATACTCTCTGGCATAAACTCTTCCTACTCTGTGAAAAACGAGTTATAACAACAATATTCATCATGACTTCTACTTTCTTTGTTACTGCAAGTGTGTATCTCATTGACTCTCACAAGTCAGTCTTGGTACTATGTCCAACATGGTTGTGTGTGGTGTGCTCGGTTGGTCATCTCTGGTACACCAGTTAGAACACACATAGCCATTTTTCGTCACATTTTAAAAATGGTTTATGAATGGATGTTAAAAATCCTGTATGTGCATATCCTGCTTTAGGGAGGTAGGCAGTAACCACTGAGTTAATAGTCCAGCAGGCCAAACTGATCATTAATACAGAAACATACAGTAGGTCCGGAAAGTATTCAGACCCCCTGAATTTTTCACTCTGTTATATTGCAGCCATTTGCTAAAATCATTTAAGTTCTTTTCGCCCTCATTAATGGACACACATCAACCCAAATTGACAGAAAAAAAAAAACGGAATTGTTGAAATTTTAGCAGATTTATGAAAAAAGAAAAACTGAAATATCACACAGTCATGAGTATTCAAACCCTTTGCTCAGTATTTAGTAGAAGCACAATTTTGAGCTAATACAGCCATGAGTCTTTTTGGGAATGATGCAACAAGTTTTTCACACCTGGATTTGGGGATTCTCTGCCATTCCTCCTCGCAGATCCTCTCCAGTTCTGTCAGGTTAGATGGTGAATGTTGGTAAACAGCCATTTTCGGGTCTCTCCAGAGATGCTCAATTGGGTTTAAGTCAGGCCTCTGGCTGGACCATTCAAGAATAGTCACAGCTGTTCTGAAGCCACTCCCTCATTATAGCTGTGTGCTTAGGGTCATTGTCTTGTTGGAAGGTGAACCTACGGCCCAGTCTGGGGTCCTGAGCACTCTGGAGAAGGTTTTTGTCCAGGATATCCCTGTACTTGGCCGCATTCATCTTTCCTTCAATTTCAACCAGTCGGCATGTCTCTGCAGCGGAACCCTTATATAGACAGGTGTGTGGCTTTCCTAATCAAATCCAATCAGTATAATCAAACACAGCTGGACTCCAATGAAGGTGTGGAACCATTTTAAGGATGATCAGCAGAAATGGACAGCACCCGAGTTAAATATGTGAGTGTCACAGCAAAGGGTCTGAATACTTATGGCTGTGTGATATTTCAGTTTTTCTTTTTTAATAAATCTGCAAAAATTTCAACAATTCAATTTTTTGTCAATATAGATGTGCTGTGTGTACATTAATGAGGGACGAAATTAACAAATGATTTTAGCAAGTGGCTGCAATATAACGAAGAGTGAAAATTTAAGGGTGTCTGAATACTTTCCGTACCAACTGTAAGTCGAGTAAATACCCTGCTCTATCACAGATTTTTCTGTGAAGCATCTACCTCGCTGACGCAATGGATTCCGACAAAACTTTAAAGCTGAAGGTGTACAGGGATGATTGCACAATGGCAACGTGTCTTCAAATTATACAAAAGGCGCTGAAGGAGACTTCAAATGGTTGTTTGAAAAAGTTGTGGCCAGAATGTGTCCACGATTGCAAAGGGTTCTCTTCTGACGAAATTCGTCATTCGGCAGTAGACAAGGCAGTCAAGGAAGTTTCAATGTGAAAATAGTATTATTACATACTGTATGTACAGTATTCCATTTATATTATGACTGATTGCTCAAATATGTTTACTGTGTGTTTAAAATGAATGGTGTTTTCATACATTTGAATGTGTTAAAAGCGAGAGGCGGGGTACATCCTGGACTTCTCTCGAACCAATCGCACGGCACATGTAGACAAACAACCATTCACACTTCACTGAACTGAAACTGATATTTGGGGAGAGAAGCAGGGTGCACCCTAGACTGATCACCATTAAATTTTAGGGTACATACGACAAACAATGTACTGGTCTCCAGAAAACATCTGGGTACATACGTACGCACAACAACGAATCACACTTTAGAGTGTTAAATTAACCTTAACTGACTTTTGGTGGCGGCACGGTAGCCGAGTGGTTAGAGCGTCAGCCTCACAGTTCTGAGGACCCGGGTTCAATCCCCGGCCCCGCCTGTGTGGAGTTTGCATGTTCTCCCCGTGCCTGCGTGGGTTTTCTCCGGGCACTCCGGTTTCCTCCCACATCCCAAAAACATGCATTAATTGGAGACTCTAAATTACCCGTAGGCATGACTGTGATTGGCTGGCAACCAGTTCAGGGTGTACCCCGTCCTCCTGTCCCGATGACAGCTGGGATAGACTCCAGCACGCCCGCGACCCTAGTGAGGATAAGTGGTACAGATAATGGATGGATTAATTTTTGGCGAGGTACATTCGCTGGGCATATAGAGATAAAGAGAGATAAGAAAACCCACGCTGGCAACTTCCCACGGGTGGAACGCGCAAACTCACACAGGAGGCCCGAGCCGAGATTGGAACCCAACATCCGAACTGTGCGGCAGACATGCTAACCACTAGACCAGCTGCAATATCGTTAAATAAAATACAATAAACATGTGAAAGAAAGAAGTGGCGAAGATAAACAAACCTGCTCCTTGGAATTGCTCTTGGGGCTTCTTGAAAACAGCGTCCAGGAGTTGACGTTGTCGCTCGTTCTCCTGTTTTGTTCGAGAAAGTTCCTCCTCGTACTCTGCTATCGTTCCTTTAAACACGACGAATATTTCTTCCACGGCCGCACTTAGTCGCTGATGCAGCAACTCTCTCAGGATGTCTACTTTACACATTTTCACACGATAATGACAACACTTTACACTCGCACTTGATCTCTGCTCGGCGACGCGTTGATCACTTCCACGTTGCTTTTTTAGCAGCTAGCGAGCTAAGCTATCTCTTAGAAGCTTCAACGTGCGCCACCGACATGAGTGTACGATGTTGTTGATGATGATGTTTTATCCAGTAAAGTAGTGATGTGACGTCCTATTTCGAGACCAGTACGTTCAGTAGTTATCCAGGAAGACGTATTTAGTGAAACAGCTGGTCGAGTCAACAACGTTTCGGGCATTCGCAAATGACGTCACGTTCGCCGCCTCGCTCCGCCCACAGCCTGGTGGATCTCATTATCTTCTCTTTATATTTACCCTTTCGGTTGTGCTTGATCCTCGCTCCTGTCTTTACATGTTGCGCCTCCCACCAGTGATCCCATCGAGGAGTCGAGGGGAGCGAGAGGGTCAAAGGTCTGCAGGAATGAGACGTTGGCTGTGTCCGAAATCACTCCCTAACCACAATGTAGTACACTTTATAAGCTGTGTCCGAAATCGTTAACTCACTCAGTCACTACTCCCCAGGTAGGGTTGCATTTTATAGTGGACTATATAGTGAGCTCCTTCATAACGGCTTTCTGGCACTACACGGCGCTCTGGTAATTACGTCACAGCTGTCGCACAATAACAAAGTAGGCTGTTGCGGTCTGTTTAAAAAAAAAAAGATTGCTGCATTTTATTAAAACGAAAGGGTGTTGTAAACAAATGCGTCATGTTTTTGTTTTTTGTTGTTGTTTTGTTTGTTGAAAAGTTACCTACATTTATACGAAAAATTCACTCCCTCCGTGAGTGACGGATCCAGTCCCGCCATTCTACTTTTTCTTCTTCCCTGAAGACGCAATGCATTATGGTATATCACGTCTCGGTGAGTGACCATTGGTTGGTCACTATTTTTTGCTATGCTGCTGGAAATTTTGAGTGCACTACATAGGGCACTGAATTTGATCACTAAGCATACCACTACAAAATGGCGTAAACACTATACAGTACACTGTATGGTGGTTCGTGAATGATATTGGACACAGCCAACACAACAAATTTTCCCCAAATTCCAATACAGTAAAGCTCCACTAGTCGACGGGGAAAGGGATTGAACCCTAGCTGCAAATAATGGAAAAACAATGAATTTATGCCCCCCTTAAAATATGTATAATAGCCTATCTTGATATTTAAAAAATCCAAATATACCATAAATTATGACACCGAAACACTTTCAAACTCAAACTAAAAAAAAAATTAAAAATCACAGCAAGTGCATGTGTACATGCTGCGAAGCAATCTCGTAGCGTCTGCTAACAACCAACAGTCGAGACTTAAAGATGGTTCCTACACACCAATTATTACTGTACTATTAGCCAGGGCGGCGGCACGGTCGCCAACTGGTTAGCACGTTCACCTCATAGTTCTGAGGTCATTGGTTTAAATCCGGGCTCAGGCCTTCTTGTGTGGAGTTTGCATGTTCTCCCTATGCCTGCATAGCTTGTGTCTGGGTAGCCCCACTCCTGTTTCCTCCCGCATTCCAAAAACATGCATGGTCGGTTATTTGAAAAAATGTTAAATTGTCTGCAGGTGTGAAGGTGAGTGTTAATGGTTGTTAATATTCACCATCCAACCTGACAGAACTGGAGAGGATATGCAAGGAGGAATGGCAGAGGATCCCAAAATCCAGGTGTGAAAAACCTGTTGCATCATTCTCAAAAAAGACTCATAGCTCAAAAGGGTCCTTCTACTAAATACTGAGCAAAGGGTCTGAATAATTCTGGCTGTTTGATATTTCAGTTTTTCTTTTTTAATAAATCTGCAAGAATTTCAACAATTCCGTTTTTTTCTGTCAATTTGGGGTGCTGTGTTTACAATAATAAGGAAAAATGAACTAAAAATGATTTTAGCAAATGGCTGCAATATAAAAAAATAAAACATTTAAGGGGGTTTGAATACTTTCCGTACCCACTGTATACTGCAGTCCACCCTCATAGATCGCTCGATAGGGTTGAGGTCACAGGATGATGGAGGCCACACCATTAATCTTTCTACCTTTACACTGGGTTACAAACGAATATGCACCAACTGTGTATTTTCATTTTTCTAAGTCGTCAATGTGATTTATAATGAGTAATATTGATAACTGACTGTTAGCTTCTATAAAAAAAATTAACTTTGAGAAACAAAGTCATCACAATAACAACAGCAACAACACCAACAGTGTTCCAAATTATTGGGCACAGCAGTTCAAAAACAAAGAACTATGAAAAGAGTTTGAGTTTTTATTTCATTACATGGAGTTCATTTAAAAGTTCACATTTATATAGTGCCTTTCAAGGGACCCAAGAATGGGTTAGAGTTATCACTGTTTGACGATTTAATTTATTTTTTTTATTCAGGGTCACAAATGCACTTTTACAACCTAGAAACTCAAAGTCCCAAGTTTCCAGTTTATTTTAAGTCCTGGAGGTTCATTTACTGCTGCTCTTCTCACCAGGACACTTGTGTTTCGTAACGAGATACTTTTGAGAGAAACTTTTATCACACACACCGCAACTGAATGGTTTCTCACCAGTGTGCGTTCTCATGTGTTTAATCAAATTTGAACGTTCACTGAAACTTAAGGTGCACACTGAGCAGGCAAAAGGTTTCTCTCCAGTGTGTGTTCTTGTGTGTATGTTTAAATGGGCCTTACGAGCAAATCTTTTATCGCAAACTGAACATGAAAAAGGCTTCTCTCCGGTGTGTTTTCTTGTGTGTATGTTTAAATGTGCCTTACGGGCGAATTGTTTGCCACACTCTGAACAGTCAAAAGGTTTCTCTCCAGTATGCGTACTGGTGTGTGTTCTTAAATGTCCATTTATAGAGAATCTTTTACCACAAAATAAACAGACATAAGGTTTCTCCCCAGTGTGTGTTCTCATGTGTTTACCTAAATTTGAACGTTCACTGAAACTTAAGGTGCAGATTGAACAGACAAAAGCTTTCTCTCCAGTGTGTGTTCTTGTGTGTGCTATTAAATGTGCCTTCTGAGTGAATATTTTACCACAAAGTGAGCAGGAAAAAGGTTTCTCTCCCGTGTGTATTCTCATGTGCACTTTTAAACCCCACTTTGAACCATATGTTTTCCCACACTGCGAGCACTTCCATTGCACGTCATCACCCTCAGGGTGTTCATCATCAGTGTCGGGAAAGTTTGACGTGATGTCGGCACTGTCGGCTCGTGGAGCTAAGAGGCTGTCTGCTTGTGATCGTCCACAGGGGTCTCCATCACCTTCTTCTTCTTTATCATCTTCTCCCTTCACAATAATTGTCAATGGAAAGTTGTCGATATCTTCCTCCTCCTCCTCTTCTTTAATGTGGAGGGGCACTGGCTCCTCTTCCTCTTTAATGTGGGGCAGCTCTGTCTCCTTCACCTCCACTTTAATTAAGGGTAGCTCTAATTCATCTTCATTTCTCATGTGATAGGGCTCTGGCTCCTCCCGCTCCACCCTGGAGTTCCACTCCTGCTGCTCAGGATGAAGATCTTCTCCACTGACATCTGCAGGACATAACAAGACAAACACACATAGTTTGGTAAAGTCAAGCTTTGCTCAGTCAAGTCGTATGTTGTGACGTTGATGTTGTGTATTATCGTTTATATCGTTTTTGGCAATGTTTATCAGCAACATGTACAATTATTAGTTTGACAATCATATTTAGGTTTCTGTCAAAGTTCCTTTTCTAAAATCCCCCTACTTGGTTTTGTGGGTTTTCTCCGGGTACTCCTGCCTCCAACCCTCATCATTACCGTGAGTTTGGTTTGAGTGAATGCCTTACTGAGTAGGTTGCAGAGCACTATCCATTTCATTGTCAAAAGAGTACATCGGTGCTGCGAGTTGTCACACTTTCACCGGTGAAAATGTTGAATTTGTAGAAAGGAATAGGTGCAAATGTCAGGTGAAGTCAATGGGTCGCAGGCTTGATGCAGTTATTGCAAGTAAGGGTTATGCCACCAAATATTAAATGTTATTCACTTTAAGTTAATTTAATAATGACTGTTCCAATACCTCTGCTCACTTGAAAAGTGGGTGGCTTCAAACAAAAGGTGTTCTGTCCTGAGTTGTTTAACACATCTCGATGTAAATACCATGAAATGAAAGCTGGAATTCTGAAATTTTGTCTCATATTCATCTTTTGATCTGAAACACAAATGCCTTCAGTATACAACAAAAAACAAAGGAATTGACCTTGCCGTTCCAATACATTTGGAGGGGACTGTATTACAGCTTTAACTCTTCTGAAAAGGCTTTCCACAAGGTTCAGGAGTGTGTTTAAGGAATTTTTGACCTTAAAATTTTTTTTGAATTTTTGAAATTTTTGTTTTATTTAATTTAAATAATTGGTGCATTACCTGTAATGCATTTATAAATAATGAAAATGCAAGATGAGAATTAATTATTTTATGAGTACAATAAACTATTTTGCATGCATGTATTCATTTGATTTGCTTTTTATTCATTTATCTAATAAAATAATTGCTCATTGCGTCTTATTGATAACAAAATAAATTAATATTACTAACATAATTTGACATGTATTTTATCCAAAAATGCTTTTGTCCTGCCCTCCTTATGTTCACTGCAGACGAAGGCATTAAGCGCAACACCTTCTGCTCATGAAAATTCTCGACACCTTGTTGACCAGATGACTCCACATTTATTGAGAACTGAAAGTGTGAACCTGACAGTACCAAAACAGATTTTGTATAATCAGTTATATCAATTCAATTATCTAATAAACTTAATTACTAGACAAAGATAGCATTAATTATCAAACACGAAAACCGAGTATCTCTAACAGTGTAATTCACTATGTTACAAATTGTTGTATTTATTACTCATAACAGAATATCTTTTGTACCTGACACATCATTGTATATTTAGATTGATAGATAGAGGACAGAAAGGGCCACAAGATGAGAGTGTATATTTGCAAATGAACAACAAGCAACCAGACTCAGTGCTGCTCGACAGTACGACGTTGACCGCGTTCATGGATTATATATCTTATTGCGCAAACATTTTGCAACTAATATTAGATGCTTTGAGACTTCTAAACCGAAAAGACTATGCTACATACTGATGATGCCATATATACAATTCAATTTTGGTCTACAAATCAATGACAAAAAGAAAAAGTGTAAACAAAAAAAAAAAGTATTGGCCCCTCCTCAAATTCATACATTTTGGCATAGTTTCCCCACTTCATCATCAAGAAAATGAAAATATCAGACAAAGATAACCTAAGTAAACATAAAATCAGTTTTTAATTGGTGATTTTATTTATTAAGGAAAAAAAACGATTCAAAGCTACCTGTTAAATCATGAATTAACTGTGGCTAATCACATTTTTTGTTTCTTTTTCAATGATCACACCCAAGCTCGATTAACTCCAGACCTGTTCAATCAAAAAATCACTTATATAGAACATGTTTGATAAAATGAAGTCACCCAAAAGAGCTAAAAAAGCTTCAACAAAACACCAGAAAAATAAAGTAATTGACATCTATCAGTCTGGAATGGGTCCCAAAGCCATTCCGAAAACCTGAGGATTCCAGCAAACGATGGTGAGAACCATTATCATCAAATGGAGAAAACATGGAACATTGGTGAACTTTTCCAGAAATGGCCGGCCTACAAAAATTTGCCCAAGAGCACAGCAATTACTCATCCAGGAGGTCACAAAGGAACCCATGACAACATCTACTGCAGGCCTCCCTTGCTTCAGTTAAGGTCTGTGTTCATAACTCAACAATAAGGAAGAGACTGTTAATTAGGACCTGGATGACTTGCTGTGATTGATGGAACCATGAATTCTGCTCTTTACCAGAAAATTCTTAAGGAGAATGTTCAGCCATCAGTTCGTGACCTCAAGCTGAGGCGCACTTGGGTTCTGCAGCAAGACAACAATCCAAAACACACCAGCAAGTCAACTTCTGAATGGCTTAAAGTAGGGGTGTCAAACTCATTTTTGTCGTGGGCCACATTATAGTTACGGTTTCCCACAGAGGGCCGTTATGACTGTGAAACCATATAATTGTTTAATCACCTCATCAAATCATTACATTTACAGTACACAACAAATTGATGGTTTTAACATCAGAAGTCAAGGATAGTAGCTTGTTCAACAATTGCGGAAGTTACTGTCAAAAGGGTTTTGGAAAAAAATATCACAACGTAAGTATTTATTAACTAGGACAATTTGAAATTTTTATACAGATAAAAAAAAATTACGGAAGTTGGGAAAGATGATTCGCTTTCGCAGGCCACATAAAATGATGTGGTGGGCCAGACCTGGCCCCCGGGCCTTGTGTTTGACACCTATGGCTTAAAGGGACACTGTTGGAATGACTCTTGCAACAACGGTAGCCGTCATATATAAAAAACCCTTGAAGATTCTCACTTGTGAAGAGGCTCATGATTTCATAAACAAAACTATGTCACCATAGTGCATCAAAAGACCTTGAAGATGTCATTCGATACTTCATGGAGTGTTCACTCAGATAACGATAAAGATATAAGAAGATTTTAAAATAGGTTTATCAGTTTGAACATTAAATATTTTGTCTTTGTAATATATTCAACTGAATATAGACTAAAAAAGATTTGGATAAATGCTGAGGGTTGTGTCAGGAAAGTCATCCGTCTTAAAAATAGTGTAAAATCGAGTGATTAGGTTGAAACTTTAAATTGAGGGTGAAAAAAAATAATTTGTAAAATGTAATTAGTCGCTTTTTTGACTTGAGTTCGTTGTCACATTTCTGTGGGGCCAATTATGTATTACTCGTGCACTCACTGTAGTTGTCTCGCCATGCTGCACTATTTGCATATACTGGCCACTCATGCCAGAGTAGCATCTGCTCCATTTGCACACCGATTGAGGAGTATCTGTAACATTTGCACAACCAACATTGTCCCAGATGATCGCACTACTCGTCACTTTAAACCGCATACACTCCTTGAAGTCTCAGCGCCCTTTGCACAATGGTCATTGCACCGGACTATTGCAATATTAGTCATTCGAACTCCTCCAAGTGCTAGAGGACTCTGCATCTTTTTGCACAATTGTTTTTTGTCAATGTCTTTATGTCTCCAAAGTGTTCTGTAAATTGACTGTCTGTTGTACTAGAGCGGCTCCAACTACCGGAGACAAATTCCTTGTGTGTTTTGGACACACTTGGCAAATAAAGATGATTCTGATTCTGATGCCCCACAGGTAGGACGTGACCGAGAGGTGAAAGAGAAATTCTGGAAGGAGCAAGACAAAGTAGTTCTGAGCATCCCAGACAGAGAGAGTCGTGATTTATGCAGATTGCAATGGACATGTTGGTGAAGGAAACAGGGGTGATGAATAAGTGATGGGTAGGTTTGGCATCCAGGAAAGGAACCTCGAGGGACAGATGGTGGAAGACTTTGCAAAAACGATGGAAATGACTGGAGTGAACACTTTCTTCCAGAAGAGGCAGGACCATAGGGTCAGCTACAAGAGCGGAGGTAGAAGCACGCATTACATTTTGTGCGGACGATGTAATGTGAAGGAGGTTACTGACTGTAAAGTAGTGGTAGGGGAGAGTGTGGCTAGACAGCATAGGATGGTGGTGTGTAAGATGACTCTGGTGGTGTGGATGAATATTAAGAAGACAAAGGCAGAGCAGAGAACCATGTGGTGGAAGCTGAGAATGGAAGAGTGTTGTGCGGCTTTTCGAGAAGAGGTGAGACAGGCTCTCGGTGGACAGGAGGAACTTCCAGGAGACTGGACCACTACAGCCAAGATGATCAGAGAGACAGACAGGAGATTAGTTGGTCTATCTTCTGGCAGGAAAGGGGAGAAGCCGACTTGGTGGTGGAACCTCAAAGTACAGGACATCATACAAGAAAAGAGGCTAATAATATGAATAGCTAATAAGAAGTGGGACACTGAAAGGATTGAGAAGAGGAGAAAGGAATACATGGAGATGTGATGTAGGGCAAAGGTAGAGGTGGCAAAGGCCAAATGAGGGATATAATGACATTTATGTCAGGTTGGACACTAAAGAAGGAGGAAAAAGTACAGGTCTGTACAGATTGGCCAGAGAGAGGGAAAGAAATTGGAAAGATGTGCAGCAGGTTAGGGTGATTAAGGATAGAGATGGAAATGTGTTGACTGGTGCCAGTAGTGTGCTGGACAGATGGAAAGATTACTTTGAGGAGTTGATGAATGAGGAAAATGAGATGGAAGGAAGAGTAGAAGAGGCAAGTGTGGTCGACCAGAAAGAAAGCAGTGATTAGTAAGAGAGATGATAGAAAGTCACTAAAGAGGGTGAAAAATGGAACGCTACTAGGTCCTGATGACATACCTGTGGAGGTATGGAAGCATCTAGGAGAGGTGGCCTTGGAGTT
This sequence comes from Phycodurus eques, assembly GCF_024500275.1. Classification (NCBI taxonomy): domain Eukaryota; kingdom Metazoa; phylum Chordata; class Actinopteri; order Syngnathiformes; family Syngnathidae; genus Phycodurus; species Phycodurus eques. Next base: position 24,856,530 of record NC_084526.1, read on the forward strand.
TTTGACCAGTTTGTTCAACAGTATGCTAGCGCGGGAGAAGATGCCTGAGGAATGGAGGAAAAGTGTGCTGGTGCCCATTTTTAAGAACAAGGGTGATGTGCAGAACTGAGGGAACTATAGAGGAATAAAGTTGATGACCCTCATAATGGAGTGGAGGACAGAAAAGTTAAAGTTTCTTAAAGAAGTTACAGGTCTGTGAGAGCCAGAAATCTTGTTTGTAGGTGACCAAATACTTATTTTCCACCATAATTTGCTAATAGATTCTTTAAAAATCAGACAATCTGATTTTCTGGATTTTTCCCCCTAATTTTTTCTCTTTCTGTGAGGTATAACTATGATGAAAATTACAGGTCTCTCTCATCTTTTTAAGTGGGAGAACTTGCACAATTGGTGGCTGACCAAATACTTTTTTGCCCCACTATACATGATGAAACTGATTTGTCTCGAATGCCAAGAAACCGCCAAAACGTTATGCAATTGCAAATGTGTCTTCAAATTTGTGTATGAACTCATTTACACGAATACAAATAATTACGTAAACTGTACATGAAATTCACATTTTAAATAACAGAAGTAGTCGCGAGGGCCATTTCGTGTACTTTCATGTTTGTCACCAAGTTGACCACTAGGTGTCCCCATTTTATCTTTTCACATGCCTATTTCAGTAGGAAGTGCTCTTTCGAGGTTGTGTACACTGAGGGAGCGCATCCAGTTTTTCATGCACCATTTGGACACAGTATTGAATGCCATGCGGCACTTGGAAGAGCACTGAGGGTGAGAAATAAAGACACATAAAAGCAAGGACGATCAGGGACTTGTTTCACGAAATCGAGCAAGCGCGACAAACATTGCCTGTCTACTAAAACCCTCAGTGGCTTCAAGTTGGATTTAGCCGTTACAGTCGTATTATTAGGATTGCCCTATGGTGCATACAGCATAAAAACGTTTTTATTTTTTCAAAAATGCTTTGTTTTTGAATGCTGGCCGCACGCTGTCAAAATAGGTGTTGGCTTCAAGTTTTAAAAAAGAAAGAAAGAAAGAAAAAAGATGAAATATCCACAGATATTTTGAAGGTATTTCAATTCAGCTAGTGTTGAGTACATGCAGCAAGACTAATATAGCTAAGTAGAGATAACGTTACATGAATCAATGTAAATTGTTACTTTGTTTTTAAGTTGAGCAAAGACGATTTACAGTGTCGGGAGTGAGACGCCGTGTGGTGACGTCGTGTACAATTTCCACTGAGTCGTAATTTATAAAGCTCGCAACACATAAGGCCAGAGTTGAGTGCTGCCAGTGCTTCGCAGCGTTACAAACGTGCAACAAAACTTGTAACTGTACAGGTAGTGTGTTATGTGAGAGGCAGATAGCGTGAATTCTATGTCGGGCTTGTAAGATTCGTCTGCCTTGCCGAGTTGGAGATCCGACTGCAGGATGATCTTTATTGGCCGAGTATGTTAAAAACACGTTACGTACAGCACACGGTTTGTAAGGTGGCGTTGGTGACGCCTTATGGTGCCCGGTTGTTCGACTTCACACATGAGAATGAAGAAATAAACACAGGACTGTGGTGAATAATTGTAGTTACTAAATCAATTTTAAGTAAGACGTGAACAAACCTGCATTGTGCAACACGGCTTGAGGCTTCTTGAAAGGTTGACGTTGTCGCTCGTTCTCCTCTCTAGTTCGCGAAGGTTCCTTGTAATTGTCTTTCACCCTTTTCGCACACATTATAACACAATGGTCACAACACTTTGCACTCACTCTAGATCTCCGATGTGTTGACAGCGTTCCTCAAACCTTGTTGGCAGCTAGCAAGCTAAGCTAAGAGAAGATTCTCGTGCACCGACACGAGTTTATCTAGAAACGAAGATGTAATTAAAGCTCTTTTGCACAAGTCAAATAGTATTGGGACAAACTATGTCAAAGCTTTCGTACGTCCAGTACTAATTCAGGAAACAAATACTTAGGGAAGTGCGTGTGGTGAAGCAAAACGTAAACGGATGTCGAATCCGGAAGTGGAACGGAAACTCCACTTGGACAAACTACAATACGTGCTACGGTCGCGAACATGCGAATCGACATTAACAAACGTGCAATAGATTTTTTTATAAAGCATAAACCTTCGAACTAAGATGTGCGGAACCTTCACCACAGCCAAAGGTAACCTACAAGTTACTTTTTTTCACCCTTGAAAAGATTGGCTCGCTCTCCCCCCTCTCATTCACACACACACCCGCACACACATACGCACACACACACACACACGCTTTCACTCTCAAACACGCGCGCAAGCGCACGCATACGCGCATAAACGCGCGCATGTCATATGTGCATTCAAATGTTTAGACAAGGTCAAATTATGTTCACTTGTAAAAGGTTTTAATGCACTTAGTGCCAATGCGTCACTGTTGGGACTGTATTGGACAGGTGATGAGCAGTGCCTGGTTTTCTCCACACATACCGCTTAGAATTAAGGCCAAAAAGTTCTATCTTGGTCTCATCAGACCAGAGAATCTTATTTCTCACCATCTTGGAGTCTTTCAGGTGTTTTTTTTTTTTTTTTTTAGCAAACTCCATGCCGGCTTTCATGTCTTGCACTGAGGAGAGGCTTCCGTTGGGCCACTCTACCATAAAGCCCCGACTGGTGGAGGGCTGCAGTGACTTTCTAGAACTTTCTCCCATCTCCCGACTGCATCTCTGGAGCTCAGCCACAGTGATCTTTCGGTTCTTCTTTACCTCTCTAACCAAGGCTCTTCTCCCCCAATTGCTCAGTTTGGCCGGACGGCCGGCTCGAGGAAGGGTTCTGGTCGTCCCAAACGTCTTCCTTTTAAGGATTACGAAGGCCACCGTGCTCTTAGGAACCATAAGTGCAGCAGACATTTTTTTTGTAACCTTGGCCAGATCTGTGCTTTGCTACAATTCTGTCTCTGAGCTCTTCAGGCAGTTCCTTTGCCCTCATGATTCTCATTTGCTCTGACATGCACTGTGAGATGTAAGGCCTTATATAGACAGGTGTGTGGCTTTCCTAATCAAATCAAAGCAGTATAATCAAACACAGTTGGACTCCAATGAAGGTGTAGAACCGTCTCAAGGATGATCAGAAGAAATGGACAGCACCAGAGTTAAATACATGAGTGTCACAGCAAAGGGTCTGAATACTTATGGCTGTGTGATATTTCAGTTTTTATTTTTTAATAAATCTTAAAAAATTTCAACAATTACATTTTTTTCTGTCAATATGGTGTGCACAGCTGTGTGTACATTAATGAGGAAAAAAATGAACTTAAATGATTTTAGCAAGGATCACACTCATCAGCCTCCCTGGTAAGGTATATTCAGGGGTGCTGGAGAGGAGGCTCTGTTGGGAAGTTGAATCTCAGATTAAGGAGGAGCAGTGTGGTTTTCGTCCTGGCCGTGGAACAGATCTACACCCTTGGCAGGGTCCTCGAGGGTGGATGGGAGTTGGCCTAACCAGTCTACATGTGTTTTGTGGACTTGGAGAAGGCGTTCGACCGTGTCCCTCGGGGAGTCCTGTGGAGGGTGCTTCGGGAGTATGAGGTACCGAACCCCCTGATACGGGCTGTTCGGTCCCTGTACGACCGGAGTCAGAGTTTGGTCCGCATATCCGGCAGTAAGTTGGACTCGTTCTTGGTGAGGGTTGGACTCCGCCAAGGCTGCCCTTTGTCACAGATTCTGTTCATAACTTTTATGGACAGAATTTCAAGGCGCAGCCGAGGTGTAGAGGGGGTCCGAAAGGCAGAGCTCTCAATTTACCGGTCGATCTACGTTCCCAGCCTCACCTATGGTCACAAGCTGTGGGTCGAAGATCAAGATCCTGGATACAAGCGGCCGTAATTTGTTTCCTCCGCAGAGTGTCCGGGCTCTCCCTTAGAGATAGGGTGAGAAGCTCGGTCATCCAGGAGGATCTCAGAGTAGAGTCGCTGCTCCTCCACATCGTTAGGAGCCAGATGATGTGGCTGGGGCATCTGATTCGGATGCCTCCTGGACGCCTCCCTGGTGAGGGCACTGTGAGGAGACCCCGGGGATGACCCAGGACACGCTGGAGAGACTACGTCCTTTGGCTGGCCTGGGAACGCCTCGGGATCCCCCGGAAGAGCTGGATGAAGTGGCTGGGAGAGAGAGAGAGAGAGAGAGAGAGAGAGAATGAGAGAGAGAGAGAGAGAGAGAGAAAACGGGAGTTTAGGAAGAACCCGGAAGTCCGGCACACACACCAAACGTGTTGAACACATTAATCGACCCTAAGTTCCGCGGGGGGAATTATATCAAACCACCACCACAAATACATTGTTATTTTTTAAGTCCATTTATCGTGACTGGGTGAATGAGGGGTATTACTATGTACTTTGTCTCTAAGTTAGAGGGACGCCCCAAATCATGAATGGTATCACTATTTGCATTTATTATTGTGGTCTAAGTGAAAAGGAGACATTTTTTTTATAACGTTTTCGTAAACAGGTTTATTGCAGTGGTAAACATGTGTTGTTGCAGATAACCGCAATATCGCTGGAATGTTGTCCAGTTTGTACAGCTACTGCGTTTTCGAAAATTTGGGTATGCTTTTTTTCTCCCACATCGCTGCGACGAATTTCGTCCCTTCGCCTTTGCCGTACTGTTATTGTGTTTGCTGAATAAAGTTTTACCCCCAGTCTTCCACAGCACGTTGCGTTTTGTGGTAACCACTTGAGCCTCCTTCAAAATTCTTCTTGAATTTGTACTGAATGCAGTCAAGCCTCGACACAGAACGTCTCCATCACTACTTTCCTGGAGTAAAACATCATTAATGAAAGCTTATCCAGTTAACTTAGCTTAGCTGAATAGAAAGCGACGCATTCATTAGCAACTCTCAAGTGTTGTGATTATTTTTTGGGGGGAAATGTGTGCAAAAAGTGTGAAAGAAGAGTACGAGGTGGAACTTTCTCAAATCAAAGACGAGAACGAACGTCAACTACTCGACGCTCTTTTCATGAAGCCTCCACTTTTGTTACACAATCCAGGTTTGTTCCCTTCTAACGCTCACTTGTTTAGTTACTACTTTCTAATTTAAAAAAATATATATATTCCTGTGTTTATTTAACAACGGAATTCTCATCCATCCTTAATCCTCATTATTTAATAATGGAATCCCCTCCCATCACCCGGGCACATTGTTACACCATGACATTTTCACTCGCCATTTTGTTTGTCTGTTTTGCAGATCATGGCCTACGTTGAAATTATCGTTGATATAACATAAAAAAAATAACTTTCAGATGTTTAAATACAACTGGTCACAATTTACACTGATGGCCAGATATGCAACATTTTAAAACAAAATTATGTATGACAATACAATTGTCACAATTTTTCAATATTTGAATTCAACTGTTCCATGGCACTTCCATGTTGCCACTGAGAACATCCGTAGCTGTTTGTCTGTTAGTGAGAAGTCTTGGCATTTTATGCTTTTCACCGAGGGCTGCCAAGATTATTCGACTAGTCACGATTACGCCGGTGATCAAAATCGTCACCAATATATTAGTCGATGTCGTTGTTTATTTTTTGAAGCTGCGTTTTTTTTTTTTTTCAAAAGCGCTTGGATGTCAAGGGGAAGGGAGTTCCAGCGGCAATGGTGACAAGGTTAGCATCAGCAGAGCGGAGGTGGCGAGTGGGGGAATGGGGATTGAGGAGGTTAGTCAGGTCTGAGGGGAATGCAGCCCTATGAGGGGCACAAGCCAGTGCAAACTGTAGGCCGGTCCCAAGCCCGGATAAATGCAGAGGGTTGCGTCAGGAAGGGCACCCGGCTTAAAACTTTGCCAAACAAATATGAGCGTTCATCCTAAGAATTGCATACCGGATCGGTCGTGGCGCGGGTTAACAACGTCCGCCACCGGCGCCGTCAACCTGCAGGGCGCCTTTGGAAATTCAGCTACTGTGGGTCGAAGTCGAAGAAGAAGAGGTGGAAAGCGGGTTCTTCGGCAGAAAGAGAAGGGGAAAGCACAGAGCCTAGAACTGAATGTGGCGACTTTGAATGTTGGGACTATGAGGAAAATCTCGGGAGTTGATTGACATGATGATTAGGAGAAAGGTTGATATATTGTGTGTCCAGAAGACCAGGTGGAAAGGCAGTAAGGCTCGAAGTTTAGGGGCAGGGTTTAAATTATTTTACCATGGTGTAGATGGGAAGAGAAATGGAGTCGGGGTTATTTTAAAAGAAGAGTTGGCTAAGAATGTCTTGGAGGTGAAATGAGTATCAGATCGAGTGATGAGGCTGAAACTTGAAATTGAGGGTGTTATGTGTAATGTGATTAGTAGCTATGCCCCACAAGTAGGATGTGACCTAGAGGTGAAAGAGAAATTCTGGAAGGATCTAGACGAAGTAGTTCTGAGCATCCCAGAGAGAGAGAGAGAGAGAGAGTCGTGATTGGTGCAGATTGTAATGGACATGTTGGGGAAGGAAATAGGGGTGATTAAGAAGTGATGGGTAAGTACGACATCCAGGAAAGTAACTTGGAGGGACAGATGGTGGTAGACTTTACAAAAAGGATGCAAATGGCTGTGGTGAACACTTTTTTTCCAGAAGAGGCACGAACATAGGGTGACCTACAAGAGGGGAGGTAGAAGCACGCAGGTGGATTACATCTTGTGCAGACGATGTAATCTGAAGGAGGTTCTAGACTGTAAGTTAGTGGTAGCGGAGAGTGTGGCTAGACAGCATAGGATGGTGGTGTGTAAAATGACTTGTGGTGGGGGGGAAGATTAGGAAGACAAAGGCAGAGCAGAGAACCATGTGGTGGAAGCTGAGACAGGACGAGTGTTATGCAGCTTTTCGGGAAGAGGTGAGACAGGCTCTCGGTGGACAGGAGGAGCTTCCAGAAGACTGGACCACTGCAGCCAAGGTGATCAGAGAGGCAGGCAGGAGAGTATTTGGTGGAGGAACCTCACAGTACAGGAACTCATACAAGGAAAAAGATTAGCTAAGAAGAAGTGAGACACTGAGAGGACCGAGGAGAGGGGAAAGGAATACATTGAGATGCGACACAGGGCAAAGGTAGAGGTGGCAAAGGCCAAACAAGAGGCATATGATGACATGTATGGCAGGTTGGACACTAAAGAAGGAGAAAAGGATCGATACATCCTTTTTAAGAAAAATTAACTTTCCATTCTAAAAACATTGGCCTTGTAATGTATAATAATAAATAAAATATCTGAGATAAATAAAGAAAGTTGAACTTTTGGGAATGTCAGTGTTAGTTGAGCTCACGATTATTGGCACCCATGAGGTTTAAGTACTAAATGTGCAATATCTCCAAAAGAAAATGAATCAAGTGAAACAACATTTTTCTGTAGAGAACTTGTTTTATAAAGAAAAGAGCAAATGACAAACAATATTTAATGCACAGATGAAACAAAAATAGATCTTTTTAGCAATGCACACAAACAGTATGTTTACAGATGGCGCAGTGCAGCCTTTAAGGAGAAGAACACTGCCATCAGTCAAGCATGGTGGAGGATCCATATTGCTGTGGCACTGCTTTGTAACATCTGTTATTGGAGGCATTGACAATATCACAGGTATCATGAAATAAGAAAATTGTCAAGATATTTTAGAGCGGGCAGCACGGTGGAAGACTCGTTAGCACATCTGCCCCACAGTTCTGAGGACCTGGGTTCAAATCCGGCCTCGTCTGTGTGGAGTTTGCATGTTCTTTCTGTGCCTGCGTGGGTTTCCTCCCACATCCCCCTAAACATGCATGGTAGGTTAATTGAAGACTCTAAATTGTCCGTAGGTGTGAATCTGAGTGTGAATGGTTGTTTGTTTATACAGCGGCTGAAATAAGTATTTAACACGTCACCATTTGTCCCACTAAATATACTTCCAAAGGTGCTATTGACCTGAAAATGTCACCAGATGTTGGGAACAACCCAAGTAATCAATACATACAAAGAAAGCAGAACAAATAAGATCAGAAATTAAGTTGTGTGTAAAAATGTGAAATGACACAGGGTAAAAGTATTGAATACATGAAAAAAGAGAGGTGCAAAAAGTCATGGAAAGCCTAGACAACACCTAAAATCTATCAATAATCAAACAGCAATCCAGCCCAGGGACGTAAACCAAAGATGTCAAAACTTTGTGTCCCACGTTTCTATTTTTGTTTATGTTCCCAGAGCTTCTATTTTGATGTGAACGGCATCCAACCCTCATAGATCTTTTGCTGGAGAATGCTACAGGTGTTCTCAGTAGGGTTGAACTCAAGGGAGGGTGGGGGCAACACGAGTTAATCCCCTTTTATGCCCATAGAAGGCAATGATGCAGAGGTATGCCTGGCGGCATGAGATGGTATATGAAGATGATTTTGTTCTGGAAAGCACTTTCTTCATTTTGTACCATGGAAAAAAAGTGGTCAGTCAGAAACACCACATACCTTTCAGATAAAAATTTCACACCTTCAGGGATCCTAATGAGGCTGACCAGTTCTGTCCTCATGACACTGGCCGAAAAAACTTGACTCTTCCACCTTCTTGCAAACATGGCTGGGACATGGTGGCCTACCATCAACCATTCACTACTCCATTCTTGTGGATTAACCAGGGTTGCATGGTACTCATCAGTTCACAATTTCATGCTGCATTGAATACATCTGCATTATTGCCTTCCATTGGCATAAAAGGAGAGGAACTCATGACGTGGGCCTATCCTCCCCCAGCCTCAAACCTGTTGAGAACCTTTGAATCATCTTAAAGCAAAAGATCTATGAGGGTGGAAGGCAGTTCACACTCAAGCAGCAGTTTTGGGCGGCGATTCTGACATCCTGCAATGAAATTCAAGCAAACTCTTTAAAAAAATAAATAAATCACAAGTTGAGGGCATGTAAGAATTGTGAAGCTGCTGTCAAATAATGGGTCCTATACTATATAATAATGTAATGTAATAACTTGACCAGTTAAGATGTTTTTTGATTGAAATAGCTTTTGATTTCTGTAAACATTACCTCCTAATGCTCAAAATTCAACAAATGTCTATTTTCTGTTCTTTACAAGCTATACAAAAATTCAAACTCTGTTTTGTGAATAATTTGGAACAGTGGATTCCAAGGTTTGTTTTGTTTTTTTTTTGTTTTAAATGGGGTTATCATTTGATGGGGAATGGTGGCCGACTGGTTAGCACATCAGCCTCACAGTTCTGAGATTGTGGGTTCAATTTTCCCAAAAACGATCATGATAAACGATCATATCGTTGATGTTTTTTATGCAACTGATGTAATTCTATTATAGATCTTAATAATTCACATACATCCTTTGTAAGAACAATTAACTTTCCATTCTAAAAACATTGGCATTGTAAAGTAGAATAATAAATAAAATATCTGAGATAAATAAAGAAAGTTGAACTTTTGGGAATGTCAGTGTTAGTCGTGCTCACGATTATTGGCACCCATGACGTTTAAGTACTAAATGGGCAATATCTGCTAAAGAAAATGAATCAAGTGAAACAACATTTTTCTGAAGAGAACTTGTGTTTTATAAAAAGATCTTCCAGACTTTTCCTCAACGCAGCCAGTGGTTTTGACCTGCTCTGGCTGATGTGGATGAATTGCTGTCTGTTTGTGAAGTGATCTCTCACCCAGGAGAGGGCTGTGCCAGTGATTTGGTAGCGGGTTTCCAGATAGGAGCGGTGAATTGAACGCTTGATTGTTTTAAAGACAGCTGTGAGGTCAAGCATGATGAAAATGTTGAGGTGTCCGAGTCCATAGAAAAAAAATATGTCATTTGTGACTTGAAGAAGAGCTTTTTTTCTCGCGTTTTTATGTTATAAATCGAGATGGAAATTTCTCATACATATCATTAAGTGAGGTAGGGTATGAGGTGGATAATACTACTATGTTCCGGAAATTTTGATAGAAAGAGGAGGCTATATATTGCACGAAAACTGTTAATGATGTTGAGGTTGAGTTCAGTTTTGTTTGTTTTTATTTTAGAATTGGCGTGACTGCAGCTAATTTGAGGTTTGTTTTTTTGCATTACGATGAAAAACAGCAATTGTTTTTAATGCTGATTTTGTATTTCTAATTATTGAACTGCCCAAACGCCTTTGAAAGGAACATAAATATGATTCTTGAACCCCATAATTATACGTTCTTAATAAACACAATCAATAACACAACATAAAAGTCACAACATGAGACTTGACTAAGCCAAGCTTGACTGAAGTTTTTTTTTTTTTTTCTCTGTGTCCTGCAGATGTCAGTGAAGATCTTCATGCTGAACAGCATGAGTGGAACTCCAGTGCTGAACAGCGGGAGCTAGAGCACTCTCACATTAAAGAAGAAGAGCGAAAAAAAACCCACATAAAAGCAGTAGAGGACAAGCCAGGGGTCCCCTTTGTTAAAGAAGAGGAGGTTGATATAATTAAGTTTCCCTTGATTGTTGTGAAGAGTGAAGATGATGGTGAAGGTGATGGAGAACACTGCGGAGGGTCACAAGCAGACTGCCTCATAGCTCCACTATCAGACAGTGACGACTTAACATCACAATCTGATGACACTGGTGATCAACATTCTGAAGGTTATATGACATGTCACACTGACGACACACACCGGAAATGCTCGCAGTGTGGGAAAACATTTAGTTCAAAGTGGGATTTCAAAGTTCACATAAGAAGTCATGAAGAAGAAAAACCGTTCAGCTGTTCAGACTGTGGGAAAAGATTTACCCGAAAGGGACATTTGAACATACACACAAGATCACACACTGGAGAGAAACCTTTTTGCTGCTCAGTTTGTGGGCTTCGAGTAACTCAAAAGTTTAGTTTAACAAATCACATGAGAACGCACACAGGAGAGAAGCCTTTTGTCTGCTCAGTTTGTGGTAGCAGATTTTCTATAAAGGGGCATTTACAAATACACACAAGAACGCACACTGGCGAAAAACCTTTTGCCTGCTTAGTGTGTGGTAAAACATTTTCTGTAAAGGGATATTTAAGAAGACACACAAGAACACACACTGGGGAGAAACCTTTTTCCTGCTTAGTGTGTGGTCTTAAAGTAACACAAAAGTTTATTTTAACAAATCACATGAGAACGCACACTGGAGAAAAACCTTTTGCCTGCTCAGTTTGCAGTAAAAGATTTGCTCGTCAAGCACATTTAAACTTACACACAAGAACACACACTGGAGAAAAACCCTTTGCCTGCTCAATCTGCACCTTACACTTCAATGAACGTTCCAAATTGATTCAACACATGAGAACACACACTGGTGAGAAACCGTTCAGTTGCAGTGTGTGTGATGAAAGATTCTGTCATCAGTATCAGGTTAAGAGACATAAGTGTGCTGGTGAGAAGAGGAGCAGGTAAAAAAAAAAGCTACAGAACTTAGAGTAAGCAGCACGGTGCCCGACTGGTTAGCACATCTGCCTCACCGTTCTGAGGACCAGGGTCCAAATCCGGCCTCGCCTGTGTGGAGTTTGCATGTCCTCCCCGTGCCTGCGTGGGTTTTCTCCGGGTACTCCGGTTTCCTCCCACATCCCCAAAACATGCACAGTAGGTTAATTGAAGACTCAAAATTTTCCATAGGTGTGAATGTGAGTGCGAATGGTTGTTTGTCTACATGCGCCCTGCGATTGGCTGACAACCAGTTCAGGGTGTACCCCGCTTCTTGCCCGAAAATAGCTGGGATAGGGTCCAGGACGCCTGCAACCCTAATGATATGCAAAATGAATTAATGAATGAACTTGGAGTAAACTGTAAACTTGCAACTTCGACTTCTAACACCACTTACCAAGTTTGAGGCAATCTGGTAAACTGTAAAAGTGTATATGGGACCCTCAATTTAAATAAGCAAGTAGTCAAACAGTGATAGCGTTGAGAATCTAATAATATTCAGGCATACTTGCGTTGCTTGGATTGAGTTATATAAAAGTTCTCATTATTGTCATAGTACTGGTTTGTTTTTTAAACTGCTGTGCATAATCATTTGGAAGACTGTTAGGAATTTTTTCAAATAGAAATACTGGCATTGTTGTTTTGTTAAAAAAAGCGAATGGTTGTTTGTTTCTATGTGCCCTGCGATTGGCTGGCAACCAGTTCAGGGTGTACCCCGCCTCCTGCCCGATGACAGCTGGGATAGGCTCCAGCACGCCCGCGACCCTAGTGAGGAGAAGCGGCTCAGAAAATGGATGGGTGGATAGAAGTTAATGTCATTTTAGGTTATCAAAAATGTTAGTCACTATAAATTGCATTGACTATCTCAGAAAATGAACAAAAACAGCTCATGCGCAACCATGTCGAACACAGAAAAATTCAGAGTCGCCAACATTATCCCCTGACCTCAACCGTATTTATAACATGCAGCGCATCTTGAAATGAAAGGTGTATAGAGTAAATGGCAATATACCTTCAAACAACTACATTGGTAGGCAATTCTTACATAATCATTTGCTACACTATTCTGAGTAACTTTGTATGTTTTGTATGTATGTTTTTTTTTTTTTTTAAATGAAATAGCATTGACTTCGTGGTTGTTTTGTTCAACAAAATCCTGAATGTTATAGAACAATTTAAAAAATGTTATTCGCTGTAAATCACATTGTCTAACCTAGAAAATGAACAAAAACAGCTCGTCTAATAAAAAGACATCTTTACACCAGGTCCTACATGTGCCCAAGCATGTTTGTTTGTATACACAACACGCCACACTTCTCAGAAACGTCTTCATCTGTTATTTGCAAGAACATCTCAGATACTCGACCTTGTTACAGCCCATGAAATTATTATTCAAATATCAAAGCAAGGATAATGTTAATGTTTGTCCTCTGTGGCTCTACAAATGATTTCTGTACAACAGGAATGTGTCGAGGTTAAAGGCCAGCAATTTAAGCACATAAGAAATTTGTTCTTTATGGCTGTTTGTGTATAATTGTAATTGACCCACTGTAATCTCCGAGCAAACCCCCTGCTACTACAGAAATACCTCTGGATTGTGTGAAAATTGAGGCGGCCCCTCTGGCTCCTCCTAATGATTAGAGCAGTGGTACGGTAAGACCAATAATGAACATATATTCTTCATAAATATCCTTTAAAAACATATTGCATGCATGTCATATTTTTTAACGTAACTACAAAATTGATGCTTCCATGTTCAAAGAGTCATGACAGCTGGATGTACAAAAATGAATATTACTGTTGTAGTACAATCATTTTGCAAATTGGAGGTGCTGTTCCTCCATACGATCACTTGAATGACTGAACTTTTTTATTTTTATTTTCCGGTCTTGATTACGTTGTTGTTGCTGTGCCTTAAAGTAAAGGACCCTTCCACTTGCCCAAAGATAGCTGGGATAGGCTCCGGCACGCCCGCAAACCTAGTGAGGAGAAGCGGTACGGAAAATACACTGTAGATGGATGGGTACGGGGGCCTTATGCTGGTAACCCATCTACGTCACTGGCCAGCTCAATTTATAGGCTCCAGTGGAGAAAGGATGACTCATGCCGGACACCCATGGACGTCACTGGACGCCGTATTAGCCACGCCCAGAAAATCTGGAAAAGCAAAAAGATGGAAATGGTGAAAACTGTACACTGTATAAAACAGTACTACACAGTTCTCAGTATTTGCACGTTTTTAGCAATTATTTTCAAACATGTCTAATGTATATAGAAACAAATCTGAATTCACCTTCCAACATCTTTAATTCCACTTGAATCATAAAATGGACGTGTTGTGATTGTAATTAGTCAGACACGGAGACGAGTAATTTATGACACTCGTTATCTTTAATTGATGTCACAATGGAATGTCAAAATCGAATGGCAATTGTCCGATTTTCTCTCCTCATTTTCTCACGTACATAGCAAAGACAGCAAATCGGACAAAAACAAAAAATACATTAAACGTGAATTTGAAGGGACTGGAATTTAAAGATTAAATGTAAAGATGAGGCGCAAAGTAGAAAACAGCATACAGGAAACAAGAGGTAGGAAGGCGCAAAGTCCTGAGTGTGAGCAGGCTGGAAATAGGATGGAGGGAGTAAATGTGCATTCTTGTGCTTATAAGCACATATTTCTTTATTTCGTTCACATTCACTGCATTTTTTTCATATGAAGATTACATGAATGAACCCCACAAACTCGAATTGTGGTATTTTAATTTCAGTGATTATTCCCGGCCACTGTTGCAAGACTGCAAAAAGCCCTAACACAGAGTTCAAATGACAATCAAGGTTTTGGCCAGCAGGGTTTGCACATGAAGCCTCTTCAAACGGATTCACCTGTATGGAATCAGATTTGTACCTAAAAGATTCACACAAAACGTTTTAAATCGCAAACGTGCTTTTTTTGTTGTTGTTCGCGATGACGACTTTTGCGTTTGTTTTTTTTCGCTTACGTCTCCGTTTTTTTTTTCCGCGTACGCTTCCGTGTTCGTGTGTGTGACTTTTGGCACAAACCTCTCGGGTGGGTGGGCTTTAGGAGAAATTCATCCCCATTGGCTAATTCGGTTTGAGTGACAGCTAATGCCCCCAGATGTCATGTTTTTTTTCCTCCCGCGTCACACTGAGCAGCAAGAAGAATGCAAGATTAAATTTTAGATCACCTTAAGGAAGTGTAAGTATCTATCGTATATGTTGTCAATGCTGTACTAGGAAGAAGTGATGTTGTAACATTATGCTAGTGAAATGTTAGAAGTGCACAACCACAGTTTATCAACAATTTAGCAGTTAAATACCGTTAGCTATATTGCTAACGTTAGCGACCATACTGACTCGTCCGTACTGTTTGCTATATGGCCACTGGCCAAATTTTTTTTTTATCATCTTCTGATGATTACATTACTAAATAAAATTCAACACTTAGAACCAGTATGGGTTAAAGACGGAATTAGCATAAAAGGGAAGCACAAATCCAAAATAACTTGAGTATATACAATATCGACTTTTAAAGATTTCTGTTAACAAAAAGAAAATAATTACAGATAAAGACAGTTTTCCTTTCTATAATCTTAGGGTTTATTTTAATATTAAGTTTGTATTACAAAATATCAAAGTAACAACATGAGACTTACAGTAACTGAGCAACATTTGACTTTACCAAACCATGTGTGGTTGTCTTCTTGTGTCCTGTAGACATCTTTGAAGAAGATCTTTATCCTGAGCAGGATGAGCCAGAGCCTGATATCACCAAGTTTCCATTGACTCGTGTCATTGTGAAGGATGAAGAAGATGATAGAGACCACTGTGGAGGATCACAAGCAGACAGGCTCTTAGTTTCACTTTCTAATAGTGAAAACACAACGTCACACTCTCCTGACATAGATGATGAACACTCTGAAGGTGATATGAGATCTCACACTGACAACAAAAGGCTAGAAATGTGGGAAAACATTTAGTTCAAAGTGAGTTTTGAAAGAGAGAAACCTTTCAGGTGCTCAGATTGCACTAAAAGCTTCCCTTGTGAGGGAGTTTTGAATATTCACACAAGAACACACACTGGGGAGAAACCGTTTGCCGAT
Organism: Phycodurus eques; assembly: GCF_024500275.1. Taxonomy (NCBI): domain Eukaryota; kingdom Metazoa; phylum Chordata; class Actinopteri; order Syngnathiformes; family Syngnathidae; genus Phycodurus; species Phycodurus eques. Next base: position 24,872,040 of record NC_084526.1, read on the forward strand.
TCACTGTGCAGTAAACAATTCACTCAGATGTGACAGTTGGGAACACATAATAGAGAGAAACCTTTTGCCTGCTCAGTTTGCGGTAAAAGATTCACTCAGAAGGGACATTGAAGAACAACCACAATAACCCACACTTGAGAGAAACCTTTTGCCTGCTCATTCTGCCATTGAAGTTTCCGTGATCATTCAGGATTGTTTTTGCACATGAGAACACACACTAGTGAGAAAGCCTTTTCCTGCTTAGTGTGTGGTGAAAGTTCTAAGTCGTAATTTGACGAGACACAGAAGATCGCCGTCCATCCTAAGTACTGTCCTATCTGCATTATCATTCCAGGTGTATACTAATAATGTACTATTCATCTAGGGAGGAACCCACTTCCACGGCTTCTGACAAATGTTGACTATTCATCTTTCTGATCAGATTGGGTGGTAGTTTTTCTAATAAGTTACTCGACGCTAATATTGCACATGAAGTATCAATAAACTAGCATTGTCCGATCTGATCAGCAGAATTAGGTTAAATGAAGAGGGTAGTTCCTAGTACTTAATAGTTCGAAACAGTCTTGTGTGGTGGATTTTGTTTTAGGTCAAAGCAAATTGCAAAATGTTCTTTTAATTCCCTTCCATTTCAAGAGACAACAAAATTTCAACAAAATCATTCAACTACTGACCATATTTGGGTCAAATTTAAATGTTCTTTTATTCCAGCCTAAGCACTACATTAGCTGCTTTATCATTCCGTATTTCCTGGTCTGCTCACCTGACAGGGCAATAAAAGCCACGTCGTAGGGAAACGCCCCATTGTAGTTGGGTTATCTTTATGATTCATTGCTCCACACGTGTCGGGACATGACTGATGCGTTGCTTCAACGTTACAGATAAAACCTAAAAGGTTCCTGGTTTCGGCTGGACGTCGACGTACGTACGCATCTCGAGTCGGTGGCCGGCTTCTCAGCAGTACCCGTCGGTCCGCTCGGTCTCCCTCACGTGAATCTCACGCTAGAGTACACACAAACAACAACTCACGTCAGGATGGCCGCGTGAATTGCTTTCACCTACTCACCATCGCAAAGCAGTGTGATGAGGATACAGTTCCGATATTTCCCCTAAATTTCCTTTAACCCAACAATAATTACAAACTCAACTCAAACCCAAGTGGACTTGAACTTCACAAATAAACTAGAGGGTAAAATAAAGAATTAAAAAAACTATAAATTAATAACTATCGGATGGTTATAGTGGCTCGCGGTATGATTTGTCATAGGCTGGGGTTGCTGAGTTGGCTTACTTGGATATTTTTACTCCTTAATGCAAGTAATTACCCCTTATCCCCTTATGTAATGTATAATATCCTGTCTGTTTTCTCGTAATTTATGGCATGTGTATGTGTAGAGGTAGGTTAAGTAGTCAAAAAAAAAACCTAACAAGTAGGTTACTGATGTAGGAGTGCGTGGTGATACTTAGGATAATGTGTCACAAGTAAAAGTAAAAAGCACTCTTCCAAATAAGCGCTTGAAAAGTTGACTATTCAGTGACAAAATAAAAAAAAAACTACTGAATTAACTGATGAGTAGCTTGTATTTCATTATTTTTTAGCCCGTGCATGAATATCATATAGATTCAAACATATCATACGACTGTATTCATTCAAATATTGTGCCATTTGATAGCTCGTGCGATACAGTTTATCATACACCCTCATATTCATATAAAGACTCAATCCGTTCGCCTGTCTTTGGCATTTTGCTTAGTTTGACAGCAATAACTTCATCTTTCGTAAGACAACGGTGCTCGGTTGTTTTAAATACTCAACATGTAATAGTCTCTTGTTTTATGTTTTGTGTCGCAGTACACTTCAACTGAGAGTGGTAATAAAAATCCTGAAGCCTCTTTTTTTTTTTTGAAGAAGAAGAAAAATTGTTTAGTATCTGCCTAACCACTGGTTGCTGTAATCACTGTCATCATCATCATCATGTCGTCATATCTAAATTTTTGGCGTATAAGTCATGCCATAAAATAGCCCTAACATCAGTTTGTATCTTGAAAAACTTGTAAGTCAGGTCATTCATCTCTCAAGGTATTGATACTTTAAACCAAAAATATACCGAAAATTATGACGCCCAAATAGTTGGATGATATTTCAAATGTTTACGAACATTGTTCTACCCTTAAAACTAGATGATTTTAGAGCTGAGCATGCACGTACACAAGGTACACTCGCTGTACGTAGGTTAAAAACAATAAACAATGGACTGTGCAGAAAATACCGGTGTTTTTAAAGTTGAGGTGGAAATATCTCTGAAAAACTTCAATCGTGGATGTTCGTAAGTCAGCAGATGTGCAACGATCGCATTACTGATAATATGACGAATCTGTATTCTTGAAATGATGAACTAAACATTTGTTGTTAAATGTTGTTAAATTTTGTTGTTAAATGCCGTTTTGTTAAGACTCAGGAGATGCAGGTAACATGGAAGTCAAATTTTTTCAATTTAAAATGATAAAATACTGTTTTTAGGAGTTCAGGTGTGAAAAACAATCCTGTCAAAACCCTTAAAACCTCGAATCATGGATGTTAGTAAGTCAGTACATGTGCACTAAATGCATTTATAAATGCGATGATTCAACCACGCATTTGTTGCTTTACAGTCTGGGTTTAAAACTATGGGTAAACTGTTAATTATGATTGAGTTTTATTTTTCATAGAAAACATTAGGAATATTCAATTCGTAACATAATTCAACTTTTTGATCATACTTAAGGCTAACTAGACTATTTATACGTACTGTATTAACCTACTCATTTTGAAACATGATATTGATGTTGATAATAAATAAAACAATCTAGTTAATGGCATAAGTACCGTAAGCAGGTTTTTGAAGTAGCTTGGAAATATATTGGCTGTAACGTATGTTACGTTACGTAATTGGTGATTACCGTGGCAATATTTCGATGATAATATCCCACTGTATTAATGAATTGGTCTGAAGAAACTTGTGATCAGATGTTACTAAATTCAAAATATGACTAGAAAAAAGTACAGAAATACTTACTTTTAAAAAGCAATCAGTCTATTACGATATAATGTATCATGTAACAGTAATTTAGAGACACTGACTGAATAATGATGTCAATATATCGATTTGAGTTGCAGACACGCCTTCGAGGGCGGTCCTCTCGAAACTCATTTTGACAGAGGCCCAATAGTATAGTTCTTTCCTAATTGACATCACCTGTAGCCAATTATGAGGTGCACGGGGATAAAAGGAGTGACTCCCTCCCTGCCCACTCTCTTTCGGGTCCCTGACCAATGATTCCCTCTCTGTGTTGTTAAATATTTTCCATTCATTGTTTATTTGAAGTGCCTGTGTTCCTAATTTAGTTCCTTTGTTTTGTTTGTTTGGTTTATCCAGTGTAATGACATGAAGTCTTTTTTTTTTTTTCTTTCTTCTTCTTCCCGAGTCGCTGAGGCTTGGTGATGGTGTTGCCGGTGATTTGGTGGTGTGCAGCGCACTGGTACGCCACACTAATTAAGTGGCATGTTTGCGGCATTGTGAGACAAGCCCGTCCAAGTACTTTCTTCGTCACACCCCAATAATGTCTTGCGTCTGTCAACAAGTTTGCAATATTGCTCCCTCTCTGTGGGGTTGTAGTCTGCAAAACATGTGACTCGAATTCCCACTCGTTAGAAATGGAAAGGAAAGTGATAGAATTTGCATAGGGGTCAGTCGCTCTTTCCGTCGACTTCAATGACTCCAAAACGTTTGTCTTAACGCCGTGTAGAGTTCCCGCGACGGCAACTTCTGGCGTGTTTTCGTGTTGGAATTGCGTATTCTGGTTGGAGTGTCTTTTGTCCATTCCTGTGCTCCGGATCTACAGCGGAATGCAAACAAATTTAAAAGTAAAAGTCGCTCGCTTCAGGCTGCTGCAGCCGCTGATTGCTTGAGTGTAGTCACTGTGTTTGGCTTCCGTCCATACAACGCGAACCACATGCACAGCGCCTCACAATGTCCAGGAGGTGAAACGATTCAGCAGATTTGATTAATTGATATGAATTGCGAAAAATTGCAAAGCATTGCGGAATCGATATTTTTACCCACTCCTAGACCCCTCTGCTGGTCTTTTTTAATATTAGTCGATTCACTGCATACTAAGTACACCAACATCGCAGCGGACTCTGCGATGTGACTATTTCGCACACGTTCATCGAGATGACAATGCTTAAACAATATATCGCGCAGCCCTACTTGTATGAATTTTCATAGAACTGAAAACGTACTCTATTGTGGTATACAGTTATCGAGCTGGCCCATATTGTGATAGAATATTTTCCCATATGGCCCAGCAACAAATAGCACCTGCATTTAATTCTATCCTTTTTCAAGATGGATAACTAGTTTTGAACAAAAGTCAATGAAAAATTGTCACAAACTTTCCCAAGCCAGATAAAGTTATGTGATGGGATGCTAGTCTGCTTCCAGACTACAGTTGAGGCACAAATCCCTCACTCTGACATCTCTCCCTGCATGTCAGCATGTGTGTGATCTTGTTCCCCGGGTCGTGTGTTCCACCCACAGCAGCCTGTGGGTGGAATTTCCCCTTGAGGCAACATAATGTGTATCGTAAATTAAATATATTCTCAAACCAATATCCGTCCAGTGAGATTTGTGGTAAGATATAGTTCCCGGATGTTCAACTACACTGTTCTTATGAAATTTGTTATGCTCATTCACATCCCTCAAGTGAAATTCAACTTACACACTGCTTTATTGTGCACGCCACATGGAAAACCAGATCAAACTCATGTAGAGGCATGCAAGGAGAGTTTCAGTTAAAGAGGCGTGCACCGCTTAAACTGGGGGTCAGGGAGGTGCCTTGCTCGAGGACACCTCGACAATAACCAGCAAGCAGACGAGCATCTCTCCAACCACTGCTAGTTGCCATGTTACCCACTCGAACCTCCGGCTCCAAAGCCCTTTAAAGTCCTTACAGATGAGCATGGTCAGGATTCCATTAATGACAAACACAGGACTATCGTTTTATTAAAAAAATAAAAATAATTAAAAAAAAGTAGTTAATAAACAAGTGAGAGTAAGAAGTGAACACACCTGCTCCGTCTGAGTCAACTTGAGGCCTCTTGATAACAGCGTCCAATATTCGACGACGTTGCTTGTTCTCCTAGCTGGAGAAGATTCAAAGTGCACCAAGACACGAAGATTTGATTTATAATGTTCTACTCCGGCAAAACCGTTATGGAGGTATTGTCCTGGTTTCAGCCCGTTCAGTACTATTTCCAAATGAATAATTTGGTGCAACTTGCACCAAAGACAGGCTCGTTGAAATGGCGTCACCGATGATGTTTGACGACTCGTTCCGCCCATTGTTTCGCGACCATTTGATGACGCAATTGACGATTGACTCTGAAGGAAGAAGGTTGGGAACAATCGGTCGCCGAGGTGGAGAAGAAGAAAGTTTCGTGAACGGGGACACATGGAATTTGGAGTGAGTCCCCAGAAAAAAAACTCAAACATTTGTTTTGTCATTCCCCTGTTCCCTAAAACTTGGTGATTTTGGACACCTAGGTGCCTTCTCAGAACAATAAGATGTCTTGCTTGTCATTGTACAGGGACAGTACAGTGAAATTCTCAGTAGAATAGAAATGCGCACACAATACACAAGATATATAACGTATTGATATGAAAAAGGTAGACATTTAAGTGACATTAGGTGAATGAAATAGCTAAAGTTTCGGCTGTTGAGTTGTATTTCACCGTTGATACAGAGAATGTTTGTTTTGTTGCTGCTACATATTGCACATACAGTATGTGACTGGTATTCACATATTGTAAATGGGAAATGCTCAGGTTGCGGTGTGATTAAAAAATCCTCGAGGGAGGATGAGTCCAGCAGTGACACAGCTGTGTGGTCGAAGCTACCTGTATTATTGAGTCTGGTGGTGCATCACTTCACTTGTAGCGCTCTGTAGTGCTTGCCAGAAGGTAAGATGGTGAACAGGTGTTTTCAAGGGTGTGTGCTGTCCCTGATGATGGCTGTGGCTCTCCGGATGCAGGGATGCAGCTTGTCTGGTAGATGTGGACCAGTCTGGGTAGTGGGTATCCGATGGCCTCTGTGCAGTTTTGATAAGACGTTCGAGAAACTTCTTATTCTCAGCAGTGCAGCCAGGTAGAAGTTCATCAACTGCTGTTTTGGGAGCTGTGATTTCTCCTCAAGCATCTCAGGAAGTGGAACTTCTGGCGTCCTTTCTTAGCCGTTGCTGTTGTATTGATGGACCACATCGCGTCATGGCTGAGGTGGACCCCCAGATATTTCAAGCTCTGCGCAGCCTCTACTTTTACACCATCAATCTTGACGGGCTTTAGACCAATGGCTTGTTCTTCCTGAGGTCGGGGATTATCTCTTTCATCTTCGAAAACACCCACATTTGTGTTACATACAAGTTATTTTGTACCTTTTATTTTCTTGAAGGAGGGAGAGTTGATGAACTCCTCTATTGACCACAAAGTTGTTTTTTTTGCCAATTCCCTGGCCAGAATCAATCAAAAGCTATTCTCTTTCTAAATAATACCTAACCATAGGGTAAAATGAAAATATTGGCGTTTTCTTGCTGTATTAGTATGCAGTATGTTAGCATAACAACAGTTAGGATTTGAGCTAATCCATTAAAAGTTTCTGCAGGAATTTTATTAATGTGGCTCTGATATTGTAATATCCCTTAGGGGTGAGCACGTTGATTGGCGTTTGTGACGTCAGCAAAAATGAACATTTTGGCTTGAACATTGGCTTAAGTTAGTGAACCTGCGGAGTGCTCGGGCATGAGTTGTAGCCGATAGCAGCTCTTGTATGAATGAGCCTTTTGTTACTGCTCGAAGTAATAAAGGGACTACAGTGAATCAGCGGCAGCGTCATCCTTGACCATATACTTTCTTTAAACAGATGTAGCTTTGTTGTAAATTCTCATTTATACCCTTATTATTAGATCAGCACAACAGCAACATCAATGTTATAAGAGGTGAAAGTTGAAAACAGTAACAATTATTGATGCGACTGAAAAAAAATGTTAGACTTTGTGAAGAATCCGTTTGACATTTTAATCAGAATCACAAATGGACTTTCCCATTTTACCAGCAACTCAAATGTTCTGAGGTTGATAGTCCTTAACTTACTTTTGCAGCTTCATTTATTGATTCTCTTCTCACCAGCACACTTGTGTTTGTTCATCTGATACTTATAAGTGAATTGTTTATCACACACACTGCAACTAAATGGTTTCTCACCAGTGTGACTTCTTATGTGTGTTGTCAAATTGCTACTTTGTGTGAATCTTTTTCCACAAACTGAGCAGGAAAAAGGTTTCTCCCCAGTGTGTGTTTTCATGTGCTGAGCCAATGCTGAACGTACACTGAAACTTAAGGAGCAGTCTGAACAGGCAAAAGGTTTCTCTCCAGTGTGTGTTCTTGTGTGTGTTATTAAATTACAACGCTTACTGAAACTTAAAGGGCAAAATGAGCAGGCAAAACGTTTACCCCCAATATGTATATTTAAATCTGCCTTCTGACTGAATCTTTTACCACAATCGGAGCACCTGTACGGTTTCTCTCCAGTGTGTGTTCTCATGTGTCTTTTCAACGATGACTTATTGAAAAATGTTTTGTCACATTGAGAACATTTCACACGTTTGTTGTCAGTGTGACATGTCATGTCACCTTTAGAGTGTTCATCATCAGTGTCAGAAGAGCGTGACATTATGTTGTCACAATCTGAAAGTGGCGCGAAGAGGCCGTTTGCTTGTGATCCTCTCCAGTGGTCTCCATCAGATTCTGTTGTCATGTGTTGACTTGAACTGCTGCTCAGAGGCTCTGTCCCTCTGTTCTCTTCACTCTGACCTTTGACTTCCTCATCTTGAATTTTTACAGGGACAAGAGTCAATAACAACTTCATGTCCTCTTCCTGTTCTTCCAATTTAATGTGGGGGAGCTCTGGTTTCTCTTTGTCTTTCATGTGTTGGGGCTCCTGCTGCTCCACCCTGAAGTTCCAGTCCTGCTGTACAAAATGAAGTTCTTCACTGACATCTGTAGGACCCAAGAAGACAAACACACATGGTAAGGAAAAATCAATCAAGTCACACGGTGTGACATTAAATATTGACTTTAATTATACTCATTATAATCCATCCATCCCCCAAGAGGAAACTCAACTTCTGCTGTGTATTTTGTGTTGCACACCACACGGTGATCACTGACATGCAGGAAAGCAAGGAGAGATTCAAGGCTTTATTTTCATAGACCGCGCACAAATGCCGGCGGATCCTGATTTTCCTGCCAGCACAAGGCTCGCTGTGTGTTTGCTAATTTGGCAGATAGATCTCCGCCAAGCTGGGCATGCCGGCACAGCAAGGGAGTGTTGTTGGAGATGCGCCTGGCAACGTGACAATTTGGTGGCAGAAAGTTGATCTAACCCTTAAGCGTGCTCAGACCACATCCAAGTGATGCGTAGGGTAGATCGCTGCTCAAACATGATTTCGGTGAATTTGATCGTGGCGCAGGCAGACGTGTGGTGGATGTCAGATGCATTTCATTCATAAATGCGTAAAAAGCCTCCATTAAAACCTCTGAATCATTGTAGAAATCAAAATATTAAACACATTGTTCTTATAATTGTCGTCATTATTATAGTTTTTAGATCAGCCTCCTCAAATATGCGATTTTGAGGTCTGGATCGATCAGGTGTTACATTACAATACAACCCGCAGAGTCAGTTCATTCTTTGTAGCTTGCTGTGTTCTACAGCAGTGGTCCCCAACCCCCGGTTCGTGAGGCATTTGTTACCGGGCCGCATAGAAAGAATGACCAATTTAGATAATTTCTGTTGTATTGCCTTTCGCTTGTCAAATGTATTTTATTTGGAAAATTGACCGGATCTCCGCCACAACAGCTGTGCGTCTCGATTAACACGTCAAGACTGCACAGAACGCTGCAACAGTTACGTTTCCGCCCCCAGCCGACTCACTAACTAAATAACTGAACTGATTCAGTCCATTACGTTCACTGAAAACATTTGTTCTTTTGAACGAAACATTTGTGAACGAAACACTTGACTCCGCTTGTCGGTGATCCGTAACTAAAAATAAGGCCGTACGACCTCAAGGACAAATAAAGCTGCTTTTAATAGAAAATACTACCTTAAAATACCGATTTATCTCAACAAGTAACTCACACACCGAGTCCGCTGTGCATAATACTGTATGTGACGACAAGCTAGCCAACGACACGTGGAGACCAAGCACCCCTAAAAGATAAGCCGTTGGAGGCTCTTTTTTTTTTTTTTTGGGGAAAGAAAAACATCAACTGACTACCCGCTCCCATTTCCAGTATCCTATCTTTGTGAAGCGGGCTTTTCTGCTGCGAGTTACGAAGACAAAATTGCAGAGCAGACTGGACATAAAGAACAAGCCCGAGGCTCACACTGATTCTGTGTTATGGTGACTTGTTGTATTTAACATTCGTTTTGTGTTCATTTATTTTTGCTATATACATATACACACACACACACACACACACAGTCTGTGAGAAAAAATGCCTACTCTAAACCGGTCTGCGGTACAAAAAAGGTTGGGGAACAGTGTGCTACAGAACATAGCTATACGCCATGGATGTCAGTTGGACCTCTTAAAGGAAGCATTGCATGACAGAAAGAGCCAGAACTGCATGTGCCGCATTCGCCGTGGAGAGCAGCAGAGCGAACGGGAGAGGAGGGAGTGCCTGGCAGTGCACCTGGCTCATGAGTGGCGACATGTGAGGACGTGCGAAAATGGCAACATCAACCTTCTCGAGAGTAATCATGATAGGGCGCTTGTTTCTATTCAACGAGCTGGTCCCATCTTGGTAATCGTTTTGTCTCTCAAAAAAACTCAAAAGGCATGTCTTTAAATGCCTCCAAAACGCTGAAGCTGTCTTGATGGTATTTAATTGCGAGCCTGTCATCAAACTTTAGGCAGATTAGGTGGGTTTGGTGCGTGCAAATCACTTGTAGTAATAACCCTGTATGAATCACTGCCATTAATGGCTGTTGAATTCCAATATCCATGTTAACATGGAGGACTGGCAGTGAATGAATTAAAGGGGACGTATTTTACCAAACCAATTTTTTCTAGTATTTGGGATGTAATATTGTCTCTATGATGCCTCAGTAAACGTGTGAAATAAGAATTAAAATCGTCCACGCATTGCTGAGTTTCAAATGTTCTTCTGCCGAGAGGCCTGACCTCTTTCGAATCTCTCAAGCTTATCTGCGTCACTAGCGAAGATCTCCGCCTTCCCTTTCCGCTCCCGAGCCAGCGCGGTCAACATAATAAACGTGTGCTCTCACAAGCTCTCTACACGGAGGCAAGCAATCAGAGGAAAGGGGGTGGTCTTAGCCAAATCTGGACAAAGCGGATACAAAACTGGGTCTAACAGAAGTCAGAGGGGCCTTTCCTGGACACTTGTATGACAAAACCAAGGTTTTTTTTGTTTTGTTTTGTTTTTTTAAATGAAATTGACACTTCTATACATAGTCCATGTTAGCGAGTCACTCAATGGAGGTCTAAATAGCCACGGGACCTTTTAGTAGGACTGCTGATGTGTCTTAAATACAGCTTACATTTTCTTTGAAATTGTCAGCTTTCCTATTTTATTATTTGGCCTTTACCGCTTTTGAAAGCAGCTCTTCAAACACTTTCCAAAGTAAAACATATCAGAATCTGATCGTCAATAAAATACTTTTTGTTCTAAGTTTCTGTGCGGCCCGGTACTACCGGTGGATGGGGACCCCTGCGCTATCAAACCCTAATCCCATGAAATAATCACCTCCTTTGTCATCATCTTCACTCTTCACAATCACAACAATCAATGGAAACTTGGCAATATCAGTCTCCTGCTCCTCCTGTTTAATAGCCAGGGTCTCTGGTGCGTCTTCCACGTCATTGTGAGGGGGCCCTGGCCCCTGCTGCTCCACCCCGAAGCTCCATTCCTGCTGCTCAGGATGAAGATATTTTGTACTGTCTGTAGGACACAAGAAGACAAAGACACTTTGTTTGGCAAGGTCAAGCTTTGCTCACTCAAATCTCATGTTGTGACTTTGATGTTTTTAGTAATGTTCATCAAGAACATGTAGAATTAAGAGGTACAAGAATCACTTTCGAAGGCACTTGACAAATTCTGTATGCAATCAATTTTCAGGATGTCAAATATTTGCAAGAAAAAGTGTGAACTCTTAGTAATGACATGAAAGTTCTGCACAAATTGGTTAGAAAACGGGATCTGATCTGCAGCTAGTGCTCAATTAAGACCACGGTCAATTATATATTTTCATGTTTTTATTGTTCACACCATGTGAACATTCACAATAAAGGGTGGAAAAAAAAGTCTGTGCACCCAGAGACTAATCCTTTCTCCAAGAGCTCATTGGAGTCAGAAGTCAACCTGGACTCCAATCAATATGAAGACAATTGTGTGCCATTTGAAGCGTAACAGAAGATGGGTGATGCAACATGACAATAACCCAAAGGACAAAGGTAAATTCACGTCTTGCCTTCATTGATCAAGTTCAGTGAGAACCCCCATAGCAATGTATTCTTCAAAATTAATGGGTGCTCGGTGACATCATCCGATGTAATGTTCGATTTAAGATCCATTAAACAATCAGAAAATGTTGGTAAATAACCATTAAAAAACATTTACTATAGTGACGTACCGATTAAAGTATATATCCGTCTGTCCGATATGAACAAACCTGCATTGTGTAAGACATTTTGAGACTTCTTGAAAACAGCGTCCAGTTCCTCGTCGCATCCTTCTTTCACAAGCTTTGCACACATTTTCACGCGGTAATCCCAACACTTGACACTCGCATTTGATCTCCGCTCAGTTGCAAACGAGTCTCTTTGTTAGCAGCTAGCGAGCTAACCTATCCGAAAAGCTTCAACGTGCACTGAGACAAGATCATCTAGACTCGAGTACTTGTTACTTAATTGATTTGGTCCAGTAAATTATTGTGTCGAAGTTTAACTGCGTTTTATACTGAGTTAGGATAATTAGTTAGTGAAGCACGTGTGATTACGTAAAACGTAAACGGAATTAAAAAAAAAGCGGAAGTTATACGGAAAAACCACTTGGACAAACACGTACCTTTCCATAGATATATTTATATAGGTGGAAACGACATTCACATTTAGAGCAGCGACGCTAGGAGGGTCAAAATCGTAAGCGCATGTGCGTGGAAGCAAGAAAACGGAAGACCAACGATGCAGTTACATTTTCCAAGCTAAACATATTTGGGGGTCTTAAAAATGTTCCTTATTGATATCACACGCTTAGACGGTGACAAAAAAGTAAGCCTCGTGTAAACCGGTTTAAATTTAATTTCAATCTCCATGCATTGGCTTTGATGGGAACATCGACCTCCCCAATATGGACGCCACGTCGGTGAGCCGGGATGCTGCAGCGCGCTGGCATATCTATTGCTCATATCTATGTGGCGTTCATATGCCGTTTTTCTTATAATCTTGATTTAACAGTATATCAAAAATAACATTATTATAATATACCTGTAACAGGAAGGGTAAAATATAGCATAAACAATTCAAGGGACGAATACACAGAAACAAAAAGAAACATGAGTAATGGAACAATAATTCCGGGGTTGACCAGAAAATCCTGTCGGGAAATGTCTCACCATCAATTCATAGCATCAAACTCAAACTCTCTTGGATTATACAGTGGGACAACGAGTCCCCCCCACACACATCCAAAGAGGGGGGGAAAGAATGAAGTCTGGATTTAAATCTGACTGGGATGCTGTGTTATGTCCTTAAATGGGGAGATTTTCGGTCTAGGGAACCAGATGGGTTTGGATTTTGTCCCCCTTAAATATAATCAACACATTTTATATTTACTTGGTAGTTTGGGGGACATATTAAGATTTGTTTGATAACCTGAAAGATTTGAGTGAAATAAAAAAATATGCAGGCGGCACGGTGTATGACTGGTTAACATATTTGCCTCACAGTTCTGAGGACTGGGGTTCAAATCCCGGCCCTGCCTGTGTGGAGTTTGCATGTACTCCGGTTTCCTCCCACATCCCAAAAACATGCGTGGTAGGTTAATTGTAGACTCTAAATTGCCCATAGGTGTGAATCAGATACAGAATCAACTTTACTTGGCAAGTATGTCCAAAAAACACACAAAGAATTTGTCTCTGGTAGTTGGAGCCGCTCTAGTACAACAACAGTCAATTGACAGAGAACACTTTTGACACATAAAGACATTGACAAAAAACAGTCACTGAGCAATAAGGGATTAATAGTTATCTGGTAATGCCGGTACATTTTTTATTTTTATTTTTTATTTTTTTGGACAATTGTGCAAAAGATGCAGAGTCCTCTCGCACTTAGAGCAGTTCGAATGACTAATATTGCAATAGTCCGGTGCAATGACCATTGTGCAAAGGGCGCCGAGACTTCAAGGAGTGTATGCAGTTTAATGTGACGAGTAGCGCGATAATCTGGGACAATGTTGGTTGTTCAAATGTTGCAGATACTCCTCAATCAGTGTGCAAATGGAGCTGATGCTACTCTGGCATGAGTGGCCAGTATTGGTCAACAACAGATATGCAAATAGTGAAGCGTGGCGAGACAACTACAGTGAGTGCACGAGTAATGTATAATTGGCCCCACAGAAATGTGACAATGAACTCAAGTCAAAAAATTGCCAGCATGTTGTAATTGAATTGTAGGTTAGGTGTTTAAGAAGTTGATCGCAAGAGGGAAGAGGCTGTTGGAATGTCTGCTAGTTCTAGTTTGCATTGATCGGTAGCGCCTACCTGAGGGAAGGAACTGGAAGAGCTGGTGACCGGGATGTGGAGGGTCCGAGAGGATTTTACACGCTCTTGTCTTAGTTCTGGCCGCGTGAAGGCCCTCAAGTGTGGGCAGGGGGGTACCGACAACAATCTTTTCAGTGGTTTTGATTGTCCGTTGCCGTCGGAGTTTGTCCTTTTTTGTAGCAGCACCAAACCAGACTGTGATGGAAGAACACAGGACTGATTCGATTCTATGACCGCTGTGTAGAACTTCCTCAGCAGCTCCTGTGGCAGGCCGTGCTTTCTCAGAAGCCGCAGGAAGTACATCCTCTGCTGGGCCTTTTTGAGGACGGAGTTGATGTTGGTCGCCCACTTCAGGTCCTGACAGACTGTAATTCCCAGGAACTTGAAGGTCTCGACGGTTGACACAAGGCAGCTGGACAGCGTGAGGGGCAGCTGTGGCGAAGGATGCCTCCTGAAGTCCACGATCATCTCTACAGTCTTGAGCGTGTTCAGCTCTAGGTTGTGCACCACAGCTCCAGCTGCTCCACTTCCTGTCGATATGCAGACTCGTCACCGTCCTTGATGAGGCCGATGACAGTGGTGTCATCTGCAAACTTGAGGAGTTTGACAGCCTGGTGCGTTGAGGTGCAGTCGTTCGTGTAGAGAGAGAAGAGCAGCGGAGAGAGGACACAACCTTGGGGCGCCCCAGTGCTGATGCTGCGTGTGGATGAGGTGGTCTCTCCCAGCCTCACCTGCTGTGTCCTGCCCGTCAGGAAGCTGTAAATCCACTGGCAGATGGCAGGTGAGACGCTGAGCTGGTGAAGCTTGGATGAAAGGAGTTCAGGGATGATGATGTTGAACGCTGAGCTGAAGTCCACGAACAGGATCCTCGCGTAGTTCCCTGCACTGTCGAGGTGTTCTAGGATGAAGTGCAGTCCCATGTTGACTGCATCATCCGCAGACCTGGTCGCTCGGTAGGCAAACTGCAGGGGTCCAGCAGGGGACCTGTGACGCTCTTGAGGTGGTCCAGAACGAGACGTTCAAAGGACTTCATGACCACAGATGTCAAGGCGACAGGCCTGTAGTCATTTAGACCCGAGATTGTAGGTTTCTTGGGGACTGGAATGATGGTGGAGCGTTTGAAACAGGATGGAACTTCGCACAGTTCCAGAGATCTATTGAAGATCTGAGTGAAGACTGGAACGAGCTGGTCCGCGCAGACTTTGAGGCAGGATGGGGACACATGGTCTGGGCCTGCCGCTTTGTTAATCTTTTGTTGTTTGAACGTGTCTCACATCCTGTTCGCGGATGGTTAACGCAGAAGTCAGCGGTGTGATTGTGGTCGCGGGTGCGGCCGGTTGGGTGTGTGGTGTGAAAGTGTCCTTTTCAAATCTGCAGTAGAAGGTATTCAAGTTGTTGGCTAATGTGCTATTGTTCTCTGCTTGGGGGGATCGTTGCTTGTAATTGGTCAGCGATTGGAATGCGGAATTGGAATTATTTGCCAAGTATGCCCAAAAAACACACAAGGAATTTCTCTCCGGTAATTGGAGCCGCTCTAGTACGACAACAGAACACTTTTGAGACATAAAGACATTGACAAAAAACAGTCACTGAGCAATAAAGGGTTGCTAGTTATCTGGTAATGCCGGTACATTTTTATTTTATCACGACCCTTGCCGGTACATTTTTATTTTATCACGACCCTTGTCCTGCATGCTTCCTCTCCTGTCCTGTCCTTCCCTCACAGGGTGTAGCACTACTGCCCCATACAACACTCGTATCTAATGTGTCATTGTTCTAGGTATATAATGATTTACTTTCCTTATCTTGTTTACCTTGTTTATCTTTATCTTGTTTATCTTGTTTTTTTTAAATTTGTGAATAGTTGTTTATTTATATGTGCCCTGCAATTGGCTGGGCACCAGTTCTGGGTGTACAAAGATAGCTTGGGATAGGCTCCAGCATGCCCTCGACCCTAGTGATGATAAGCAGTACGGAAAATGGATGAATGTTGAGTGTCATCTTTATGAAGAGGAGTTGCTGTATGGCAAACCCTTGCTCCAATTGTACCTTTGCCGTTTGTAAAGCAGCTCACGCAGAAGATTACAGGAATATTTTGTCATATTTAGCTTCAAACTGTTTAAAAAACTGGTGTGAATATTTGAGAGTCACTTTTCTGCACGTGTAGAACAATATTTGTCAACTCAAATGGTTAAATTCAAATATTAAATGTCAAATGTTGTCACCTAAATCTTAAATCTACAGTAAATGGTAAATACAACGGCAGAAAAAAATATTTAACACGTCACCATTTTCCTCAGTAAATATACTTCCAAAGGTGCTATTGACCTGAAAATTTCACCAGATGTTGGGAACAACCCAAGTAATCCATACATACAAAGAAAGTAGAACCGGACTATTGCAATATTAGTCTTTCGAACTGCTCTAAGTGCTAGAGGACTCTGCATCTTTTTGCACAATTGTCAAAAAAAAAAAATAATGTACCGGCATTACCAGATAACTAGCAACCCTTTATTGCTCAGTGACAGTTTTTTTGTCAATGTCTTTATGTCTCCAAAGTGTTCTCTGTCAATTGACTGTCTGTTGTCGTACTGGAGCGGCTCCAACTACCGGAGACAAATTCCTTGTGTGTTTTTTGGACATACTTGGGAAATAAAGATGATTCTGATTCTGATGACACAGGGAAAAAGTATTGAACACATGAAGAAAGGGAGGTGCAAAAAGGCAGGGAAAGCCAAGACAACACCTAAAATCTAGCAATAATCAAACAGCAATCCAGCCCTTTGTCAGTCCAAATGAATATCGGCTGGTTCAGTCCTAATTGATGGCTTCCAAAAAGGTCTCATTGCCAAGGTGTGAGTCAAGACACATCTCACGATGGTAAGAGCAAAGAGCTGTCTCAAGACCATTGCAAAGTAATTGTTGCAAAACATAACGATGGCATTGTTTACAGGTGCATATCTAAGCTTTTTAATGTCCCAGAGAGCACGGTTGGGGTCATAATACGTAAGTGGAAAGCCAATCCTACCACCATAAATTTGCCTCGATCAGGTGCTCCTTGCAAGATTTCTGACAGAGCACATCACCCTAAAAACACCATACTAACAGTGAAGTTCGGAGGTGGGAACATGATGGTGTGGGGCTGCTTTTCAGCAAATGGTACTGGTAAACCACATTATTGAAGGAAAGATGAATGGGCAAATGTACCGAGACATTTGTGACAAAAATTTGCTCCCATCTACGACGATGATGAAAATGAAACGAGGGTGGACATTTCAGGATAATGATCCAAAACATACTAGCAAGGAAACTCTCAATTGGTTTCAAAGAAAACAAATAAAGCTGGTAGAATGGCCCAGCCAATTACCTGACTTGAAACCAATGGAAAATCTATGGAAAGAACTAGTGATGGGCACGGCAGTTCTTTTGAGTGTACTGAATCATGCGAGTCAGTTCATTAAAAAGATTTGTTCATAAGATTCGTTCACCAAATTCTTTTGAGTGTACTGAATCATGCGAGTCAGTTCATTAAAAAGATTTGTTCATAAGATTCGTTCACCGAATCGTTCAGTTCTTTTTCACAAAATAATACAAGTGCTTCCTCATTCAGCTAATGATCTAGACCTGAGGTTCCAGGTTCATGGTCACTCAACACCTCTCTCTCTCAGCAAGCTCTCGAACACCCGGCTTCGGTTGTGAGTCTTGAACATGCGTGCTCAGCTACCGATCATCCTTCCGCCTCCCCTGACATCCAGCTCGGCTCTCGCCAGCCGGCGTGACTTTTCTGCATAACCACCACAGTGCAACGTCGCTGACATCAGCCCCCACCAGCCCCCGCCAGCAGGGCTTTCTGCTCACTCACCTTACTGCTATTGTCTTCTGATTAGTGGAAAGCGTCTAGAGTGTCTTGAGAAGCGCTATATAAGTTTTATGTATTACTATTATTGTTATTATTATGAAATAAAAACCTTTAATAATCACATTAGAGACACAGAGGGAATGTATGTTTATGTATATACATTTATTATTACTTTACATTTATTTAAAATACATGTGCTTGAGTGACTCAAAAATTAATTCAACAAACTAATCACTCTTCTGTTCTTCAGTTCCTCAGGACCCCAGTACACCAGTTCACTGAACCAATCACTCAGTTCACTTAAGTCCCACCCCCCGCTTGCATGGCGCTGCCTAACGCTGGCTTCTCATTGGTCATTCGCGGGAGTGACAATGCTGGCGAATCGCAAATCACATGGCAGCACGTTTAATTAAGTATCGCCTCTGCCTGCACGCTGGCTGCTCATTGGTCATTCGCCGATGATTCAGAAGAGAGTGACAGAACCCTTCAGCGGGTTCCGATTCCGCTCCCAGCCGACTCACTTGCCTGATGGTGGCGGTCAAGATAAACGAACGAATCATTTCATAAACTGATTCGGTTCAGGTCGTTTGCTAAAAAGATTTGTTCTTCTGAACAAAACGTTCACGAACGAAACAACACTAGAAATAACTGAAACTGAAGGTCCATAAAATAAGCCCTCGGAACTTTCATGATTTGAAGACTGCTTGTGTGGAGGAATGGCCAGAAATCACACCAGAGCAACACACACGACTAGTTTTTCCATAGAGGAGGTGTCTTGAACCGCTCATTGCAAACAAAGGCTTTTGTACAAAGTATTCAATAAATACCAGTTGGCATGTTCAATACTTTTTTCCTGTTTCATTTCACATTATTACACACAACTTAATTTCTGAGCTTATTTGTTCTATTTTCTCTGTATGTATGTATTACTTGGGTTGTTCCCAACATCTGGTGAAATGTTCATGTCAATAGCACCTTTAGAAATATATTTAATGAGAAAAACGGTGACGTGTTAAATACTTACATCAGTCCCTGTATATATATATATAAATTGTTTGTCACATCCTGTGCAGCTAAATGGTTTTTCACCAGTCTGGCTTCTTCTGTGTCTCGTCAAATTACGACTTAGAACTTTCACCACAGACTAAGCAGGAAAAGGCTTTTTCACTAGTGTGTGTTCTCATGTGCAAAACCAATCCTGAATGATCACTGAAACCCCAAAGGCAGACTGAGCAGGCAAAAGGTTTCTCTCAAGTGTGGGTTATTGTGGGTGTTCTTCAATGTCCCTTCTAAGTGAATCTTTAACCGCAAACTGAGCAGGCAAAAGGTTTCTCTCTATTATGTGTTCCCAACTGTCCCTGCTCAGGATAACAATCTTCTTCAAAGATGTCTACAGGACACAAGAAGACAACCACACATGGTTTGGTAAAGTCAAATGTTGCTGAGTTACTGTAAGTCTCATGTTACTTTGATATTTTGTAATACAAATTTAATATTAAAATAAACCCTAAGATTATAGAAAGGAAAACTGTCGTTATCTGTAATTATTTTCTTTTTGTTAACAGAAAACTTTAAAATTAGATATTGTAGATATACTCAAGTTATTTAGGATTTGTGCTTCCCTTTTATGCTAATTCCGTCTTTAAGCCGTACTGGTTCTAAGTGTTGAATTTTATTTAGTAATGTAATAATTATTTAGTAAACTAATGTAATCATCATCAGATGATAAAGAAATGTGGCCAGTGGCCATATAGCAAACAGTACGGAGGAGTGAGTATGGTCGCTAACGTTTAACTGCTAAATTGTTGATAAACTGTGGTTGTGCACTTCTAACATTTTACTAGCATAATGTAACAACATCACTTCTTCCTAGTACAGCATTGACAACATATACGATAGATACTTACACTTCCTTAAGGTGATCTAAAATTGAATCTTGCGTCATCGCGAACAACAACAACAAAAAGAACGTTTGCGATTTAAAACGTTTTGTGTGAATCTTTTTGTCACAAATCTGATTCCATACAGGTGAATCCGTTTGAAGACGGATTCACCTGTATTCCCGCATGGGAATTGGGAATAATCACTGAAATTGAAATACCACAATTAGAGTTTGTGGGGTTCATTCATGTAATCTTCATATGAAAAATTTGCGGTGAATGTGAACGAAATAAAGAAATATGTGCTTATAAGCACAAGAATGCACATTTACTCCCTCCATCCTATTTCCAGCCTGCTCACACTCAGGACTTTGCGCCTTCCTACCTCTTGTTTCCTGTATGCTGTTTTCTACTTTGCGCCTCATCTTTACATATAATCTTTAAGTTCCAGTCCCTTCAAATTCAAGTTTCATATTTTTTTTTGGTAATTTTGTTGTCCGACTTGCTGTCTTTGCTATGTGAGAAGGTGGTAAGGATGGTCACGCAGCTGACGAACAACAAACCCAGAAATGTAGACCAAGGCATTTCCAACCAGACCACCAAGCAGAGGGGCAGGTAGCTCTGGTCTCAGGTATGTAGGCAAAAGCGACTGATGGAAGCTCATCGGGTTCTTCAGCAGGGGGACATCTCGATTTATTTCCACAAATATCCATGAGATGCAGAAACACAAGGAGAAACACGTGGTAATAGTAATACATCCTTGTCTACAAGAAGCTAAAGCAACAAAAACAGAAAATAACTAGGAAAGCTTGAAAATAACATGCCATCCATCGGTACCATTTTGATGTCTGGCTACTTGCAGGCCTAAAAAAGGACAGCAAAGCTTTGGAACTGGAAAACTACGAATTACAGTTGCACTCAAATGAATTTGTAAGGACAAATACGGGCAAAATCGTGCTTTGATCTTGGCATTGCGCTCCTTTTTCCAACCGGAAACAATACGGAGTCTTCATACTAACGGGACTGTAAACATTAAAGTAATATCTTAGTTATGAACATTATCAACGTAGTCATGGGTCTTGTATGGTAACTATACGTCTGAGGTTTGTAATATAACAAACCGTATCAAAATCGGTACAATTCAAGGAGTTATGATAACCGTCGACTCCCGGTTAAAGATGGCGGCTCCGCCTGCATGTCATCGACCAGCCAATGCCCTCTCTAGTGTTGATTTATCTCTATGACAACCACAACTCCAACTTCTAGCTCACGTGGTCTGGAATCGGTGACGTCACTTCAACCTCAACGGCATAGACTTTGAAGTCTCGTCGTACACGTTTTAACATCAATTGAATTGCGAGCTCCACGTTATTGTGCTCGTTCGCTTGTGCTTGTGTCATTTAATAGAGTAAAAACACCCTCGTTGGTTTTATTGTTGCGGCGTAAGCTTGTCACTGGCTTCCCAGTCTTGCGTTTAGCTTGTTAGCTGCTAACAAAGAAAGGCGGAAGCGAGCAGCACCTGCAGAGCACAAGTGAGTGTAAAGTGTTGTGATTATCGTGTGAAAATGTGTAAAGTCGAAATGCTGAGAGCGCTGCTCAATGAGCGACTGAGCGCAGCCGTGGAAGAAATAGTTGTAGTGTTTGAAAGGACGATAGCAGAGTACGAGGAGGAACTCAGTCGAACAAAAGAGGAGAACGCGCGACAACGTCAACTACTGGACGCTGTTTTCAAGACTCAAGGTGGACTGAACAGATCAGGTTTGGTAACTCCTCCCTCCCATTTGTGTAATATACAGTCCCCCACTCCGAAAGTTTTGGAACGGCACGGTCCATTCCTTTGTTTTTGTTGTATACTGGAGACATTTGGGTTTCAGATCAAAAGATGAATATGAGACAAAAGTTCAGAATTCCAGCTTTTATTGGTGTTTACGTCTAGATGTGTTAAACAACTCGGGACGGAGCACCTTTTGTTTGAAGCCAGCCACTTTTCAAGTGAACAAAAGTATTGGAACAGACATGATTAAATTAGCTTAACGTGAATAACATTGAATATTAGGTGGCATAATCCTTACTTGCAATAACTGTATCAAGCCTGCGACCCATTGACCTGACCAGACTGTTGCATTCTTCATTTGAAATGCTTTTGCAGGCCTTTACTGCAGCCTCTTTCAGTTCTTGTTAGTTTCTGGGGGTTTCTCCCTTCAGTCTACTCTTGAGGAGGTAAAACGCATGCTCTATTGGGTTAAGGTCCAGTGATTGACTTGGCCAGTCTAAGACCTTCCACTTTTCCCCCCTGATGAAGTCCTTTGTTGTGTTGGCAGTGTGTTCTGGGTCATTGTCTTGTTGCATGATGAAGCTTCCACTGATTAGCCTGAATGCATATTTCTGTAAATTGCCAGACAAAATGGTTTTGGTTTTGTACACTTCAGAATTGATTCTGCTGCTACCATCACGAGTTACATCATCAATAAAGACTAGTGAGCCCGTTCCAGAAGCAACCATGCAAGCCCAAGCCACGACATTACCTCTACCATGCGTCACAGATGAGCTTGTGTGTTTTGGATCATAAGCAGATCCTCATCCTCCATACTTTGGCCTTTCCATCACTTTGGTAGAGGATCATCTTCGTCTCACCAGTCCATAAAACCTGTTCCAAAACTTATGTAGCTCATCTCTTCTTTGCAAAATCCAATCTGGTCTTCCGATTCTTTTTGAAACTGATGAGTAGTTTGCATCTTGTTTGTATGGCCTGTACCTTTCCCCCCTGCCCTGTGGAGGTTGGCAGTGATGTCACTGACTGTTGTCTTTGGGTGTTTTACAGCTCTCACAATGTTTCTGTCATCAATTGCTGTTGATGCCCTTGGACGACCTGTTTGATGTCTGTTTCTCAGTACACCAGTAGTATAGCACCAGTAGTACGATCTAATGTGTAAGCAATCAATCTAAAAAGCAACACCTGAGCAACTAAAAACACCCATCAGTCACATGTTCCAATACTTTTGCTCACTTGAAAAGCGGGTGGCTGCAAACAAAGGTGCTCTGAGTTGTTTAACACATTCATTCATTCATTTTCCGTTCCGCTTATCCTCACTAGGGCCGCGGGCGTGTTGGAGCCTGTACCAGCTATCTTTAATTGCGCCCATCGTAGTTTCGAGCCCTTTTGATGCCCCTGCTAAAAAAGATTGTAATTGCCTATAGATGCGACAGCATGGTGGCAAAGAACTGTTTTGTCTATATGAAGCGCTTCAACTCACTTCACACTGTATCCTTTGCGCCAAGAAGCCACCAGATGGTGCCAAACCAATACTGTTTGTTATTGCTTTGGCCAAAAACAGCTGATTGGGGAGTTCAGTGAATAACACAGGATAGGTTCAAAAAAATATCTAACAAACCATTAAACTGCATGGATTCACTGTAATGTGACTTGGCTGGGCAAAGCTTGACTTTTTCAAACCATGTGTGTTTGTCTTCTTGTGTCTGGCAGATGTCAGTGAAGAAGATCTTCATCCTGAGCAACAGGAGTGGAGCTCCAGGGTGGAACAGCACGAGCCAACGCCCTCCCACATTAAAGAGGAAGAGGAGGGCGAGAGTCTTCAAGGGCCAGAGTTGCCTGTGATTCGTGTCGTCGTAAAAAGTGAAAATCGTCAAAGTGAGGAGAACAGAGGGACGGAGCCTCCGAGCGGCAGCTCGAGTCAACACATGACAACGGAAGGCGATGGAGACCACTGTGGAGGATCACAAGCAGAGAGCCGTTTAGTTCCACTATCAGTCAGTGATGACACAATGTCACACTCTCCTGACACTGATGAGGAACACTCTAAAGGAGATGGGCGATGTCACACAGATGACACGTGCTGGAAGTGCTCTCATTGTGACAAAGCCTTCTCTAAGCAGACTGATTTGAAAAAGCACATGCGATGGCACACGGGAGAGAGACCGTTCATGTGCTCAGATTGCGGTCAAACATTCTTGAAGAAAGGACACATGACAACGCACACGAGGACGCACACCGGAGAGAAACCTTTTTCCTGCTCAGTTTGCAGCAAAAGTTTCAGCGTTCCTTTCGGTTTGGTTCAACACATGAGGACGCACACCGGGGAGAAACCCTTCAGCTGCTCCGTGTGCCACAAGCGATTCGCTTATCAAATCTCCTTGATGAGACATGCCAGCACACACACGGGAGAGAAACCACATTCCTGCTCGGTCTGCAACACAAGTTTTCGGCTTCGGTCAGCACTCATAACGCACATGAGGACGCACACTGGAGAGAAGCCGTTTTCTTGCTCTGTCTGTGACAAAAGTTTTTGTGCCAATTCAACACTGAGGAATCACATGAGAACACACACTGGTGAGAGTATGTAGCTGTGGTGTTTGTGATTAAACAGGTATCACTTAGAACAGTTAGCATGCTTTTGACATCAACGTAGTGATAATTTTTTATTATTACTATTTGCGGTTTTGGAACCGACCCTGCATTATATTAAATACTTACTTAGTCACTCTTTTTGTGCTCAAGCCAAAGCCCTGTCTAATAAAAATGTGTGTTTTTCCACCATCTTGTGGCACCTATAGGTATATATAGGTGATGCACCGAAAATGCAAAAAGTGCATTTCGGACTGAAAGACTAAAAGTTACCAAAATATCATAGTTGTGCAAACTCATAGCTTTGGCCAACACACTTTGGCCAACACACGAGCTTGTACACTTAATAATTAAGACATTTTGCTATTAACAACAATACCCATTGGCCTTTGCTGACTGTGGTTGAATTGACTGGGATGTCATTATTTATGTCATTACAGCCTACAGTCATAGTTGGCTAATGACATAGTCGTGCACCATGAATCAACCATGAATGTGACCAAAAAAATGAATGTATTTATAACGGCAATAATTTAAATTTGCCTGTTGCAATAAATTGCAGGAACCGCGATGCTTTACCGTCGTCATGCGTGCGGGTGTCCAAACTGCTGCGTCCCAATTGTCGCCCAACCGTGCTGCTTTCCGCCGTTCGGCTACTCAGGTGGAATGCTTGTTCCTTGCGATGTATTTGCCCTGCTGCAGCTACCTATGAGCTACAGCTAACTGAACTAAATATGATGCCGAGCTGCGGAGGTGAAAGAACGCACGCCTCGCGCCCGTTGTCAACACAGCACAAGTCACTAATCATCGCCTCCATGACAGCGGATAAACTACATTTTGACAATGATCGTTTTCACGAAGGACAGAGAGTACAAAATGGTAGTCAGACGGCGGTGAAGCCAGTTGCGGAGCTATTGTGACATGAAGTTGCAAAACGCCAAAATAAGTCATCGGGTGGTACAGTACACTTGTCACATAGGCCTGGCTGGAACCGGGATATAGCAGACATTAGCTAACTTTGAAGAGCAAAATAGCAGACAAACGACTACGTGTTTGTCGAGTAAAACACTGACATACACGATAACGCTAGACAGCTACATAACAAAGGGACTGAAAACCGGAAATGGTTTCGGTCAAGAGTTTTCATTTCGGTGCATCACTAGTAATGACTGTTTATGAGGCATCAATTACTTTTGGATTTTGCTATTCACCAGATGGCTTGGTCCCGACCCCCCTGCGAAGAGAGGATAACACGTTCATAAATACTGTTTACTGTACATACAGTACATTCTGGAGGAAACCAATTGCTGAATTAGACGGTAATGTGTTGAAGTGTACCGAAGGATGGATATGTCTTACATATGGGCTGTAAAAATGTTCTGTGATATATTAACCAGTATTATAGTGAAGTCTTCATTTCATGGGAACACAAATTTATATGGTCTCAGTTTTGGACATATACAACATATTCCTTCGTCGTCTTCAATGTGTCTGTCATGAACAGAAAACTTGTTTGTCCTTTTCTTTTTCTTTTTAAATAAATAAGCAGCAAGTTCCAATCAGTGTATGCAAGTATTCATAGCAAGGTAACACTTTCATATTGCTATATATTTCTATTGAGTACAATAATGTTTTGGAACCAAAATGTGTGTGTGTGTGTGTGTGGGTAGGTGTGGTTGGGGGTTAGATTCATTGGATATTTTTATGTGCGAATCAGCATTTACGTCATATATTATTCTAGAACAACACAAATATATGGCATTGTATGTGGTGATTGCACAGATAGGTTGTGATGGTTTATAATTTCAATGAGGTTGACAGTGTCTTGTTTACTTTAGTCGAATACCATCAATATGAATGGAGAACATTGACAGCAAAAGACAAGAGCAAAGAATGAGTTAGGGTCAATTTACAGCATTTCAACAGTTTGCGCGTATTGACAGAATGATGAAAGCTGCAGTATGTTCCACAACACACACAGGCAGTGATATGCAAATGACAATGGGGACAAGAGGAAAACCCACTGGAAGTTACCGGGAAGTAAGCGTATTTACACCAACCAGATCCTCACATACTGCCTGATCTCGGAAGCTAAGCAGGATTGGCCCCGGTTGGATGGGAGACCAATAGAAATACCAGGTCGGACAGTGGGCCAATCACCTGCTCCCTTACTGAAACGGCAATTGGGGCCTACTATTCCTCATGGCATTGAGAGCGCTAAGTGGATTTACAGTACATTAAAAGGGCGCATCCAAGAATTTATGTCCAGATTTCCATTCGCCACATGAACGACTGAGCACGAGTGTTGGTTACGTTAAGCAGTTGTGGCAAAAGTACTCACACGCTGTACTTAAGTAAAAATACAGATACTTGTGGAAAAAAGGACTGGTAAAAGTAGAACTGATTTAACTCCTGTACTTAAGTAAAAAAGTACAGACTCGGAAATGTATGCGAGTACACAAGTAATACATTTTTTATTTCATCCATCCATCCATTTTCTTCCGCTTATCCGAGGTTTGGTCGCAGGGGCAGTAGCTTTAGCAGGGACGCCTAGACTTCCCTCTCCCCAGCCACTTCATCCAGCTCTTCCGGGGGGATCCCGAGGCCAGCTGTGAGACATTGTCTCTCCAGCGTGTCCTGGGTCGTACCCGGGGTCTCCTCCCGGTGGGACGTGCCCGGAACACCTCACCAGGGAGGCGTCCGGGAGGCATCCGAATCAGATGCCCCAGCCACCTCAACGACCCACAGCTCGTGACCATAGGTGAGGGTGGGAACGTAGATCGACCGGTAAATTGAGAGCTTCGCCTTTCGGCTTAGCTCCTTCTTTACCACAACGGAGCGATACAAAGTCTGCATCACTTAGGAGCTAGTAGAAATTTGTACTTTCAATTATATACAATTCACATTTTGATAACTTGGCACAGCGGGAAAACTGCACACAAAATAGTTTTCCTCCTTAATTAACTTACATAGCATTCATACTGAGAAGAACAAGAAATCGGTATCGCATGTTTGATAGGTAGTCAGCGTTAGCTCGACTTTGATGATATGAAAACATGTTCACATGGTCTTGCCACTTGTGAACTGAGTAACAGAAAATGCTAACTTAGCTGATAATTAAAAAAAATACACCTTATCTGTATCCGTTCCCCCCGATTTCACAATATCAGAATCTGGTGGTTTGATACAATGCAAATCATCCATTCCTGCTTCAATAAGACCAAGTATGGGGATTATCTCACTTCTCCGAAACTTGCGGAGTTAACGCTCCTTTGTTCACTTCGTCCATGTCGTGACTGTCCCTATTTGTTCCGCCTAATAAGTCCCCGGAATCTCTTTTAATGCTATGTTGTCATCTGGTTGAAAAAGGTACCAAAATAGAAAGTACAGACATCTGTCTTCAAATTATATATGGGTCATTTTCATTTAATCTCTCTCTCTACAAATGCATCTTAGCGTTTCCTTTTCTTTTACAAATGGTCCTGTCACTCGAGCTGTCTTTACCATTAATGCCACTGGAGAAAACCTCAATGTTGTTTCAATACCTCAGAGGGATCTGTGATCTGAAGTGCCAGGATGAGGTAGCCATTTTGCATTGATTTACACATTAGCAGACCAAAAATAAACGCTGGTATTTCTGAGATACGTTATGAATTTTTGAAAGTTCACATGCACGTCTTTACCGTTCAGACAATCGTATAAATACAAAAGTGTAATGGAATTAATGAGTCATGAGGATCATTTATGCACTTGTATCTGCAGAGTTTGAAGGGCAACACGTCAATCATGTGACACGATTTTTATGAAACGGTTCATGTCTTTACAGTTCTGCACTTTTTGACTTTACCGTTATGGAAGAAGCGTATTTCAGTGGGCCACCACCATTTGCTCTGTCATTGGGTTCTCTCAACAATGCTGTGGAAGAATTTGAGTCAGGATAAGATTGATGCAAAACGTCATACATTCTAAAGGATGGGTGTTCTTTAATCAGTGCATAGCTTAAGTTACGCAATTACTTTGTCAGTTGTTCAAAGTATTGATTCCATAAAGATTAACCACCATCCGGGAAAGTTTAGCCTTGAAGCTCACTGCTGATTGTGTTTTTATTGAATAAGGCTGTTCTTCATAAATAAAACTTATCGTTTTGATTTTTGTAAATAGTTTAGGAAATGTTGTTGAGATTACATTTGCACTGCACTGCACTGCCATGAATTACTATTATGGCCAAAATGTTTAAAATCATCAATAGCTTTTTGAAAATAAATTTACCCATATCAAACCAAGACTGGCATAAAAAAATTCCTGAAAAAAATAAATAAAATTATTTACATTTTTTAGCGTTACTATTATGGCCTGACGAAATTGTTTTACACGACATCACAGGGCAGATAGCCACTTGGAAATGTGTGCGTTGATGAATGTATCCTGGGTTACTTCACCACAATTAAGAACAGATGGCTACAATCAGTAAAGGTTGTTGTGTATTCAGGACTCTTACACATTTGAAATTTAAAA
The DNA here is from genome assembly GCF_024500275.1 of Phycodurus eques. Lineage (NCBI taxonomy): Eukaryota > Metazoa > Chordata > Actinopteri > Syngnathiformes > Syngnathidae > Phycodurus > Phycodurus eques. Next base: position 24,900,535 of record NC_084526.1, read on the forward strand.
TTTCTATACTTTTCCCAGACCCTAATTACCAACCTTCTCAGTTAAAAAAATAAAATAAAAAATTGTGTGGCCAGCCTTCGTAACTCGCTATTACACAGGTTAACGACTAATTAAATCACAGCGCTTGAGATTTTAGTGAGTGACGACCAGGAGCGTCACTGGGTGCCGTTTTAGTCACGCCCTAAATAATAAGGAACACTGAAATGGTGAACAATAGTTTACAGTCTATCTCCACAATTGAGAACTACCTCAGTCATCAAACATGTATAACGTATTTAGAAACAAATCTCTGAATTCACTTTACAGGGTCTTACCTTGTGAGATCAATAAACGTCTTCCCTCTCAAACCCAATATTCTTAATTGTATCTACAGATCAGTGGTAATGGTACTGAAAACAAATGCTTTTCTATACAATAGTTTCAATTTTCCATACTTTTCCAGACCTGGAAATGTATCAAATCAACATAGTACGCTCCATATTTGCGTAGGAAGCCTGTGGATTATTACACACCAAGGAAATAGAAGGTTTCTCACCAGTGTATCTACTCATGTACCGAATCAGAACCCAATCCTAAAATTTGTGTCGTTGATTGAGCGGTAAATGTATATCCAGGATGTGTTTTTGTATGTGCTCTCAAATTTCCCCTTTGAGAGAAACTTTTACCACAAACTAGGCAGGAAAAAGGTTTCTCCCCAGTGTGTTTTCTCATGTGTTGAACCAGTAGTGAGCGGACATGAAAACGTGTGTTGCAGACTGAGCAGGAAAACGGTTTTTCTCCAGTGTGTGTTCTTGTGTGTGTTGTCAAACTTCCCTTTTGAGTGAAACATTTCCCACAATGTGAGCAGCTAAAAGGTTTTTCTCCTGTGTGACATCTCATGTGTCTTTCCAAGGTGGACCTGTTGATAAAGACTTTCCCACATTGAGAACATGTTACGTGCTTGAGAACAATGCGACATGTCTTATCCCCTTTAGAGTGTTCATCATCATGAGTGTTAGGAGAGTGTGACGTTCCATAGTCACAATCTGATTGTGAAACTAATTGGCTGTCTGCTTGGGATCCTCTGCAGTGGTCTTCTTCTACATCATCCTCACTCTTCACAATGACACCAGTGAATGGCAACTTGGTTACATTAGCCTCCTCCTCCTCTTTGCCATGGGAGGACTCTGGCTCCTCATCTTCGTACTTAATGTGGGGGCATTCTGGGTCCCGCTGCTCCAACGCGGTGCTCCAGTTCTGCAGTTTAGGAGGAGGATCTTCACTGAAGTCTGCGGGACACAAGAAGACAAGCACGTGGTTTGGTCAAATCAAGCTTTGCTCAGTCAAGTCACATTACCATGGAGCCTCTAAATGTGAACAATACAGTAGACTGCAGAGAAGGACAAACAGAAGCTGTTGCAGGATAGCTAGCGCACACCACCACCTAAATATTAGCTCTTCTACCTGAACCACTACAAACCTTATACAGTGGGTATAGAAAGTATTCAGACCCCCTTACATTTTTCACTCTTTGTTATATTGCAGCCATTTGCTAAAATCCTTTTTAGTTCATTTTTCCCCTAAATGTACAACACACAGAACCCCATATATTGACAGAAAAAAAAAAAAGAATTGTTGACATTTTTGCAATTTATTAAAAAAGGAAAACTGAAATATCACACAGCCATAAGTATTCAGACCCTTTGCTCAGTATTTAGTAGAAGGACCATTTTGATCTCATACACCCATGAATTTTTTTTGGGAATGATGCAACAAGTTTTTCACACCTGGATTTGGGGATTCTGTCCCATTCCTCCTTGCAGATCCTCTCCAGTTCTGTCAGGTTGGATGGTGAACGTTAGTGGGCAGCCATTTTCAGGTCTTTCCAGAGATGCTCAATTGGGTTGAAGTCAGGGCTCTGGCTGGGCCATTCAAGAACAGTCAAGGAGTTGTTCTGAAGCCACTCCTTCGTTAGTTTAGCTGTGTGCTTATGGTCATTGTCTTGTTGGAAGTTGAACCTTCAGCCCAGTCTGAGATCCTGAGCACTCTGGAGAAGATTTTCGTCCAGAATATCCCCGTACTTTGCCGCATTCATCTTTCCTTCGATTGCAACCAGTCGTCCTTGTCCCTGCAGCTGAAAAACACACCCACAGCATGATGTCGCCACCACCATGCTTCACTGGTGGGACTGTATTGGAGAGGTGATGAGCAGTGCCTGGTTTTCTCCGCACATACCACTTAGAAATAAGGCCCAAAAGTTCTATCTTGGTCTCATCAGACCAGACTAGGACAGGTTCTGGCCGTCCCAAACGTCTTCCATTTAAGGATTATGGAGACCACTGTGCTCTAAGGAACCTTAAGTGCAGCAATATGGGGTGCTGTGTGTACATTAATGAGGAAAAACAATTAACTTAAATGATTTTAGCAAATGGCTGCAAAAATCTAAGGCTTTCTGAATACTTTCCATACCGACTGCATTTGTTTTTCTTCTTGGGTGACAGATGCTTTGATTAAATCAGACACTCTGAACTTTATGCAGGTGCGTGCCCCCAAAGTTCTCTGTTGTTTGTGTGACTGTAACCCTTGTTTCCTAAACTTTATTGAACCAAGGCATCTACAGTAGTGCCTTGATTTACTAATTTAATCCCCTATATGGGGAGCGTCACGTGACCAAACCCGGAAAACTGGTTCGTAAGCTTCATTTGTATGCCGCAATAACGAGCAAAACAATGGATTGATTACATGATTGTGCGAACCAATTAAAAAAAAAAAAAAAAAAAAACATTTGACCGTGGGTCGTGACCGAAAGAACAAGATCCCGGATACAAGCAGCCGAAATGAGTTTCCTCCGCAGGGTATCCTGGCTCTCCCTTAGAGATAGGGTGAGAAGCTTGGTCATCAGGGAGGGGCTCAGAGTACAGCCGATGCTCCTCCGCATTAAGAGGAGCCAGGTGAGGTGGCTTGGGCATCCGTTTAGGATGCCTCCTGGACGCCTCCCTGGCGAGGTGTTCCGGGCACGTCCTACCGGGAGGAGACCCCGGGGACGACGCAGGACACGCTGGAGAGACTACGTCTCTCGGCTTGCCTGGGAACGCCTTGGGATCCCCTCGGAAGAGCTAGAGGAAGTGGCCGGGGAGAGGGAAGTCCGGGTATCCCTGCTGAGGCTGCTGCCCCCGTCACCCGACCTCGGATAAGCGGAAGACAATGGATGGAAGTTTGAAATGCATCAAAGAGGATGAACAATGGAAAGGAAGTTGGTCCTGATGAATTCCTGTGGAGGTATGGAAGCCTCTAGGAGAGGTGGCTGTGGAGTTTTTGACCAGCTTGTTCAATAGAATTCTAGAGGGTGAGAAGATGCCTGAGGAATGGAGGAAAAGTGTGATGGTGCCCATTTTTAAGAACAAGGGTGATGTGCAGAGCTGTGGGAACTATAGAGGAATATAGTTGATGAGCCACACAATGAAGTTATGGGAAAGAGTAGTGGAGGCGAGACTCAGGACAGAAGTGAGTATTCGCGAGCAACGGTATGATTTCACGCCAAGAAAGAGTACCACAGATGCATTATTTGCCTTGAGGATGTTGATGGAAAAGTACAGAGAAGGTCAGAAGGAGCTACATTGTGTCTTTGTAGATCTAGAGAAAGCCTATGACAGAGTACCCAGAGAGGAACTGTGGCACTGCATGCGGACGTCTGGAGTGGCAGAGAAGTATGTTAGAATAATACAGGACATGTACGAGGGCAGCAGAACAGCGGTGAGGTGTGCCGTAGGTGTGACAGACGAATTTAAGGTGGAAGTGGGACTGCATCAGGGATCAGCCCTGAGCCCCTTCCTGTTTCCAGTGGTGATAGATAGGCTGACAGATGAGGTTAGACTGGAATCCCCGTGGACCGTGACGGTTGCAGATGACATTGTGATCTGCAGTAAAAGCAGGGAGCAGGTGGAGGAACAGTTAGAAAGATGGAGACATGCACTGGAAAGCAGAGGTATGAAGATTAGCCGAAGTAAGACAGAATATATGTCCATGAGTGAGAGGGGTGGTGGGGGAAGAGTGAGGCTACAGGGAGAAGAGATAGCAAGGGTGGAGGACTTTAGATACTTGGGGTCAACAGTCCAGAGCAATGGTGAGTGTGGTCAGGAAGTGAAGAAAAGGGTCCAAGCAGGTTGGAACAGGTGGAGGAAGGTGTCAGGTGTGTTATGTGACAGAAGAGTCTCTGCTAGGATGAAGGGCAAAGTTTATAAAACAGTGGTGAGGCCAGCCATGATGTACGGATTAGAGAATGTGGCGCTGAAGAGACAACAGGAAGCAGAGCTGGAGGTGGCGGAAATGAAAATGTTGAGGTTCGCTCTCCGAGTGACCTGGTTGAATAAAATTAGGAATGAGCTCATCAGAGGGAGAGCCAAGGTTCTAAGTTTTGGAGCCAAAGTTAGAGAGAATAGACTTTGATGGTTTGGACACATCCAGAGGAGAAATAGTGAGTATATTGGTAGAAGGATGAGGAGGATGGAGCTGCCAGGCAAGAGAGCTAGAGGAAGACCAAAGAGAAGGTTGATGGATATCGGGAGGGAAGAGATGAGGGCAGTTGGTGTTCAAGAGGAGGATGCAGGAGAAATGGAAAAGGATGACACGCTGTGGCGACCCCTAAAGGGACAAGCCGAAAGTAAAAGAACAAGTGCCTTCCTTTTTCCACACCGGTTATGCAGTGAATTTGGTCACTACTTCTGCCACTGACATCACACCAAGACATGGTGGGTGTGTTGATTTTGGCAATCATCATTAGTATCAACATGATGCAAAAAAATTTTAATAGCACACAGTTATAGGGCTGCATCTATCCAATATTTTAGTATTTGAGTATCCCACCCAAATTTTTTATTGAATAATCTGGTATTCGGATACATTCTGTTTTTGCTCCGCTTCCGCCACAGTCGCTCGCGTTGATGACGTGACCACGTTGCGCTAGTCCGCCTGCTTCACAATTTAACTATTTCCTGCCATTAACAGATAGCTACTGTATATACCAATAAAATCAAACTGGTAGCGCTGTCAGCGAATGAGTTAAATAAGTGGATCCCCAAGACATTAAAAAAAAAAAAAAAATCCTCTGACATTTTTTTCTATTTGAAATACTCGAAACATTCGAGTACTCATTGGAGCCCTACACAGCTATGACACGTACTTCATCCCGAGCAGTTTGAAATCAATTTTTATCTAATAACATGACAAAAACATTTAAAAATCCCTACTCACCAAATATGCTGATTATTAAGTGTATTAATGCGTGCAGATCACAACAGACGCGTTTTGGTTGTCGAACGTGGCTTGCAGTGACAACCAACAAAAGGTCAGAAAAATGCTTGTTATTGTGGGTCAGCTAGCTGGATTTGTGAGGTGACTTTGAAAACTGATTGGCTAAAGAAACAATGGCATTGCTAATGCAGTTTAAATTCCAATGGCCAGCATTACTAATTGCAAAGGAACTGGGCAGGTTAACATGGCACTGCATAGACGCTGAAATTTGATTGGACAAATAATCTAACAAAGCAGTGCAGCCAAGAGAAACACTATGAAATTAAGAGAGTAGACTGTTGGGAATAAATTAATACAACACAATGGGGGGGGGGGGGGGGGGGGGGAAATAGAATTCAGGTTGTAAATACAAGTCAGTGCTTCTGATATTAAGGCCAGCCGTGAAGGCCTTGCTTGCTCTGACTGCTCACCACTGTTTAAATCTAAATCTCTTAAATTTGTTTACCAATACTGCTGCTTTTTCATGAATTCTAATTATTTGTTTTCACCATCGAGCTTTCTTTTGTGACGTTAAACCTTTTGTCGTGTTAATGTTTCTTTTTTGTCCAGCTCTTTTTTTTCTTTTTAGGATATTATCTTAATTTTATGATCATTTTTTTTGCGTCTGGACAGCATTTCGCATTTGCCTTGTGTATGAATGGTACTATTTTTGCCTTGCCCTAAAGATAAAAATGGAAAGTTACTCAAGTGCACATACCTTCTCCATTTTGCGGCTGCTTGAAAGCAGCGTCCAGTAGGTGACGTTGTCTCTCGTTCTGCTCTTTTGTTCGAGAAAGTTCTTCCTCGTACTCTGCAATCGTTCTTTCAAACACTACAAATATTTCGTCAACGGCCGCACTTAGTCGCTGATTCAACAACGCTTTAAGCATTTCTACTTTACACATTTTTCCATGCGATATCCACAACACAACACTTAACACTCGAGCTTTGCTGTAATTAGATGTTGCTAACAAAACAAAACAAAAACCGCCTCGCTTAGTTAGCAGCGAGCGCGCTAAAGTAAGATGGAACTGCTTCAAAGCCCACGTTTATTCACACGTGAAGAATCGATTCCGTTGACATTGTTATAAATATGTAAGCAACGAGGATCAGACGCAGCCATGCACACTATTGAACCCGTATTGAACTCGTGCCGTCTTGCTAACTTTTTTGTTTGCTTTTTGCTTTGACTTCCGGTAAAGGAGTCACGGTATCGTTGGTCACGGTAAGGTAACTTAATACATGCCGGAGCACTAGTGCTCCTTCTGGTGAGGGGGTGTCATTACACTGCCCTATATCAGAATCAGAACCAGAATCACCTTTTTTGGGGGCCAAGTATGTTAAAACACGGTGTCACTTTATTACTACGGCAAAAACAACAAAAAAAGACACTGTAACAAAATATACTGTACATTTAGGACATGTACACAAATCGAATGTGTGCATGGTGTGCAACAATAATACATCGGAGTGTGAGTTGAATTTCTTCTTGAGGGACACGAATGTGTATAGTCATTTATTTATTTATTTAATTTTGAAACCTATAAATCCAGCCAACCATTCTCAATACTGCTTATCCTGCTCAGGGTCACGGGGCAATGGAGCCTAAGCCAGCAGACTACACCCTGAACCGGTCGCAGGGCGCACACAGTAAAGAGATGGACAAGCATTCACATTCACACCGTCACTGAGTGGGAACTAAACCCACGCTGCCCGCACCAAAGAGAGGCGAATGTAAGCTCAAAATCGTGCAATAATTATTAACTGAATTGAACAATAATGGCATGAAAGAGATGTGCAAAACAGCCACAAGAGGCAGAAGTACTCACACTCTGTTAAGTACACATGCAGATACTTGTGTGGGGAAAAAAAATTAAAGTAAAGTGAAAGTACAGTAGAAGTACTGATTCAATTCCTGTACTTAAAGAACCCCCCACGCACTCCGGTGAGTAACTCGGGGAAAGAAACTGAGCGGATTTGCGAAAGTTGGTGAAAGAAAGTCCGGAGTAGCCTCCTTGATGGTTAGCAAGTCTCCCCTTGTGTAAGTGAGTCGTGTCATGTCTCCAAAGACGAACGAAAAACACAAAAACAGAAACAATACTAGAGAGTGTGTAACCGACGACATACAGGCAAGAACTTAAATGCGCGAAGCCTACAGTGAAAACATCAACTCCGTCCTCAAAAAGGCCCAGCAGAGGATCCTCAAAACCTGCAGTTACCCCAGCTGGTCGTTTGTAAAAAGTACATCTAGTTCCTGAGGGGACAAGAGCAAGGTGGATGATAGAAAAAATTCTAAGACAACTGGAACAGCCCATTTGCAATCGATTCAATGCCCTGAGAACTAACCTGAACTTTTCATCATGTCTCAAGTCCAACTGGAGCCTCAAGTCTTTTAGTTTTTGTCAGGTGAATTTACAAAACAGTGACTCTATCCCTCTATCCATTTTCTGTACACCTTACTCTCACTAGGGTCACGGGCGTGCTGGAGCCTATCCCAGCAGACTCTGGGCGAGAGGCGGGGTACACCCTGAACTCAGCCAATCGGAGGGCACATAGAAACAAACAACCATTCACACTCACATTCACACCTACGGGCAATTTAGAGTCGCTAATGAACCTACCAAGCATGTTTTTGGGATGTGGGAGGAAACCGGAGTACCCGGAGAAAACCCACCCAGGCACGGGGAGAACATCCAAACTCCACACAGTCGAGGCCGGATTTGAACCCGGGTCCTCAGAACTGAGGCAGATGTGCTAACCAGTGGTTCACCGTGCTGCCACAGTGACTCCAGTCGACTCGATTTAAATAAATAATTATCATAATAGCACTTCTGGCTGACAGTGCAAGATTCTGTGACTTATGTTGTTGCATGTCTGAGCCAACAGATGACAGTGTGACATAAATAATGCAGTTCTGCACCTCTTAAGTGATAAAGGGTAAAAAGAATTTGAATGAAGGAATTATTAAATTGAAGTTAACTGTAACAACAAATTTGAGGTTTCTAAAATTCCTTTGGGTCATTTACACTCAAACAATGACCATGTTGTATTTATCTTTTTTTTTTTTTGTATTTGCACAGTTTCTAAAACGCATATATTTCCGATGTAAACTATACATGGTAAATATGGAAAAGTAAATATGTCCAGTGAGTGGGACAGAGCAGATTTTAAAAATTGAGTCGATAAATATTGGCAAAGCAATAAATGTGGTCTCAAAGTGGTTCTCAACTGGTGTGACACATTTTCCTATTGTTGCAAAGTCATGACCCACTTTTATATAAGGACAATAAAAAAAATTATTTTGTTTAAAAATAGTCATTTCCAATTTGATGGACATACCAGCAAAAGCATATCGCTAGCCAGGACGCCCATTAGCCAGAGGTTGAGCTGCACTCTTTTTGTTTACAGAGTAAACCAGTGACTAAAGCACAAGTGAGTAACATTTCCTGTAACTTCGCTGATCTAATATGTTTCATGTGCGAACTATACACGACTCTGTGATGTACTGAAACAATCAGAATATGAGTATGACCATATACATTTTAACTAGCTGTTTGTTACCACCCAAAATGAGGCCGCGAGCCACTTCTGCGTCCCGAACCACCAGCTGTGAATCACTGGTCTAAAAGATGCCAATATTATATTCTTCTTGACCACCTGATCATGTCCTCACCTGTTTTAACCACTATCCTCATCTCCCCCTCTTTGTGCGGTCAGCCAAAAAATAATACCTTGGTAGAGGAAACGTGGCCAGCGTTTACACTCAAAGTGGCCCCTGGATGATTTTTGTATTTTTTATGATAAATACATTTCCTCTGCCATAACAAAACAGTTTTATGTTGTAATAACACCATGCGTCAATACAGCAGACGTTGCCATGATGAAAATCAGCAGGAAGGGAGAGTAATTATAGATATGCACACTAGTTATGCCCGCAACGTGCCTAAGGTGTGGCCATGTTGGGGAGGTCGACGTTCCCACTGAAGGCAATCCATGGCCACTTAAATTAACCTAAATTGCTAATTTCTCAACCGATTTTCATGAGAGTTACTGTTTTGTCAACGCCAAAATGTATGCTATCAATAAAGGACTTTTGAAAAAAGCAACAAACTTTTTCTTTTTATATATGTGAAAGGGACTCCCAGTTCAATTGTAATTGCATGCAGCACAATGTACTGGTATCCTTGGTCTTTTGGTTTTCTTGCCATCCACACACATGGAATGCGCTGATGACATTGACTTCCCTAGCTGAGCATGCTCAAAATGGACGTGTCATATCTACCAATACAGATAAGTGCGAGTAATGACGTAATGGCAGAGATCTGCAGTAAGAGAAAACTCGACAAGGAAATCATGTTCCCGTGTAGCCCCCTGAAAGCACTGACAAAAAAATTGTGGCCCCCGCCATCATTTAAATTGCCCATCCCTGAATGAATCTGTCTCCTAGTTGCCATTCAAACAACAAAATAATAGCTTTCTTTGTGTTCAACTAAACAGGTCCAGATAACCCAGTGAGCAAGTAAGCTTACTGAACAACATCGTCATTATTTCAGTATCTATACTTTTTATGACATTTTTGATTGGTGGTGTGCCGTGAGGTTTTTCTAATGAAGACTATGTGCCTCAGCTCATTGAAGGTTGGGGAAAAACTGCCACAGCAAAGGGCCTATAGAAAGCAAATTATTCTTTAACTGGGTAAATACCAGTTGTAAATGAGACACCTGCTAGTTTTATATCACACACACTGACTCTAGCTAAGAACCCTAACATGTTTTTTCATGTGCCGAACCAAACTTGAACGAACTCTAAAATCTGTTTGGCAGATTGAACAGGAATAAGGTTTTTCTCCCGTGTGTGTTCTTGTGTGTGCTTCAAAAGTCCCCTTTAGGGAGAATCTTTTACCACAGAATAAGCAGGAAAAAGGTTTCTCCCCTGTGTGCGTTTTCTGGTGTTGAATCAATGCTGAACCATCACTAAAACATTTGTCGCAGACTGAGCAGGAATAGGGCTTTTCTCCAGTGTGTGTTCTTATGTGTGTTCTTAGGTTTCCCTTCTGAGATAATTTTTTACCACAAAATGAGCATGCAAAAGGTTTCTCTCCAGTGTGCGTCATCATGTGTCTTTTCAGGATTCTCTTGATGCCAAAGGTTTTCCCACATTGAGAGCATTTCAAATGTTTGTTGTCTACGTCACATGTCATATCACCTTTAGAGTGTTCATCATCATCACGAGTGTTAGGAGAGTGTGACGTTACGTAGTCGCAATCTGATTGTGAAACTAAGCGGCTGTCTGCTTGGGATCCTCTGCAGTGGTCTTCGTCTACATCATCCTCATTCTTCACAATGACACCAGTGAATGGCAACTTGGTGACATTAGACTCATCCTCTTTAACATGGAAGGGCTCCAGCGCCGCATCTTCATACTTAATGTGGGGGCGTTCTGGCTCCCGCTGCTCCAACGCGGTGCGCCACTTCTGCAGTTCAGGATGAAGATCTTCACTGATGTCTGCGGGACACAAGAAGACAAGCACGCGGTTTGGTAAAGTCAAGCTTTGCTCAGTCAAGTCACATGTTACTATGGAGCCTCGAAATGTGAACAATACAGCAGATTGCAGAGGAGGACAAACAGAAGCTGTAGCAGGATCGCACACACCACCACCTAAATATTAAATGTGTATCAGGTCGTGTCGATTTAATAATAATAATAATAATAATAATACATTCTCTGGTTCTGACCGCTCACCACTGATTAAATCTAACCTGAAAGCTTTGTTTACTGGTACTTTTTCACAAATCCAAATTAGTTATTGTTTTTATTTTGTGATATTCAGCGTTTTGTCATTTTACTGGTTTTCATTTATCCTGCTTTTGTTTTATCTTGATTTTAATGATTATTCATTTGCGTCTGTAAAGCAGTTTGGATTTGGCTCGTCCAAGAAAGGTCCTAAATGTGTCTTGTCGTTAAGATAAAATGGAAAATTACTAAACTAGTGAACATACCTTCTCCGTTTTGCGGTTTCTTGAAAACAGCGTCCAGTAGTTGACGTTGTCTCTCGTTCTGCTCTTTTGTCCGAGAAAGTTCATCCTCGTACTCTGCTATGGTTCTTGCAAACTCTACAAATATTTCGTCAACGGCCGCACTTAGTCGCTGATTCAGTAACGCTCTCAGCATTTCTACTTTGCACATTTTCCACACGATATTCACAACACTACACTTTCACTCGAACTTTGCTTTAATGATATTGCTAAACACACACACAAAAAAACGTCGCTTTGCTAGCAGCTAGCATGAACACTAAAACCCGGATGTGACTGATTGTTTGCTTCCTGGTTTTACTTTCGATAGGCGAGTTCCGCCCCGTAACTTAATACATTTCAGACCACTACCGCTCCTTCGGGTGAGGGGGTGTCATTACACTCTTGAACTTTATCAGAATCAGAGCCCGTAGAATCACAATTAATTTTTTTTGGGGGGGGGGCAAATATGTTAAAACGTGTTGTCACCTTATTACTACATTTAAAAAAAAAATCACGATAACAAAATATACATTTAGGATCTACAGGCGGCACGGTGGACGACTGGTTAGAGCATCTGCCTCACAGTTCTGAGGACCCGGGTTCAATCCCAGGCCCCGACTGTGTGGAGTTTGCATGTTCTCCCCGTGCCTGCGTGGGTTTCCTCTCACATCCCAAAAACATGCATAAATTGGAGACTCTAAATTGCCCGTAGGTGTGCACGTGAGTGCAAATGGTTGTCTGTTTGTATGTGCCCTGCGATTGGCTGGCAACCAGTTCAGGGTGTACCCAGTCTCCTGCCCGATGACAGCTGGGATAGGCTCCAGCACGCCCGCGACCCTAGTGAGGATAAGCGGCTCAGAAAATGGATGGATGGATGGATCTACAGCCTACACAGCTATATTGAAGAGAGACTCATTAACTGTGCATGATGTGCATTGTGCAACACAAAGTATGCATTGGAGTGTGAGTTTAACTTTCCCTTGAGGGACACCATTGAGTACAAAAAAATTATAATTAAAAAAATCGCGCTTTAATTAAGAGCTGAGCTGATCAACAACAGATGTGTGCAAAATTATTCAGTGACAAAGCAACAAAGACGACAGAAATAATGGCATGAAAGGTATGTGCAAAATAGGTGGCAAAAGTAGTTAGACTGTAGTCTGTACTTTTAGAAGTACAGATACTTGTCTTAAAAACAAGACTGGTGAAAGTAGAAGGACTGATTCAACTCCTGTAAAAAAGTAGACTCTGAAATGTTCTTAGTAGAAAAGTCAAAATGAATTTTGTCATCCTGGTATAAATATCCTGTACTGAAACACCATGACTGCCGTTCTGAAAAGGTGTAGGAAGAAGTAAAAATTTGACTAGATCCAGACAGTCTCAGAAAACCTTTGGTTTGAATTGACATCTACATTGTAGACTTTGTAAAGTAGTCAACATGACACATTGTTACTCTCCACTAACTCTATTGGCCATATCATTGTGACAGCTGATTTGTTTTTCTTTCTTAATGACAAGTCCAGCACTGCAGAGTTTAAAAAAAGAAATAAATGCAATAATGTATGTATGTATACAAAACAACTACAATGACAAAAAAGCATATCATAGCACAGGGAAGGCCAACGATTGTTGGCACATTATTGTGTTGTGAGACTGCGAGATCTTCCGGTAAACAAATTGGTCTGAAAATTATTCACTTACTACAAATGATGTATAATTGTTCATCTATCTATGCCAGCAACCTTTACGGAGTGACAGGCAGAAAAATTAAATGCCCTTATACAAGATGGCAGAAGGCATAATTAACGTGCCCATCAGTTGCCAATCATACAGCAAAATAATAGATTTGTGTTCCACTAAACAGTACAAGTACATTTGTAAGTTTATTGAACGACATCCTCATTATTTCAGTATTTATACTTTTAAAAAACATCTTTGATTGGTTGTGTGCTGGGCGATTTTATAATAATAATATATAATGTGCCTTGGATCAATGAAGGTTGGAAAACACTGCCACAGCAGAGGGTCTATGAAAAACAAACAATTCTTCAACTCAGCAAATAGCAGTCAGAAATGAGACACCTGCTAGTTTTAAATCACACACGCTTACGGCAGCTAAGCACGAACACTAGCATGTTTTTTCATGTGCTGAACCAAACCTGAACGAACTCTAAAACCTGTTTGGCAGATTGAACAGGAATATGGTTTTTCTCCTGTGTGTGTTCTTGTGTGTGCTACAAAATTCCCCTTTAGGGAGAACCTTTTACCACAGAATAAGCAGGAAAAAGGTTTCTCTCCAGTGTGTGTTCTCATGTGTCGCGCCATTGCTGAACTGTCGTTAAAACAGGTGCTGCAGACTGAACAAGAAAAAGGTTTTTCTCCAGTGTGTGTTCTTGTGTGTGTAGTAAAATTTCCCTTCTGGGCGAAACCTTTACCACAAAGTGAGCAAATGAATTGTTTCTCCCCAGTGTGTGTTTTCTGGTGTTGAATCAATGCGGAGCCATCACTAAAACGTTTGTCACAGACTGAGCAGGAAAAGGGTTTCTCTCCAGTGTGTGTTCTCATGTGTGTTCTCAAGTTTCCCTTCTGAGAAAATGTTTTACTGCAAAATGAGCAGGCAAAAGGTTTCTCTCCGGTGTGTGTCATCATGTGTCTTTTCAGTATTTTCTTGTTACCAAATGTTTTCCCACACTGAGAGCATTTCAAGTGTTTGTTGTCCATGTGACATGTCATATCACCTTTAGGGTGTTCATCATCATCATCAGTGTCACGAGAGTGTGACATTCTGTCTTCACTATCTGATGATGGAGCCAAGAGGCTGTCTGCTTGGGATCCATCACAGTGGTCTCCATCACCTTCTTCATCGTCGTCATCTTCACTCTTCACAATGACACGATTAAATGCAGGCATGGTGATATGGGTCTCCTCCTCTTCCTCTTTAACGTGGGGGGGCTCTGGCAGCTGCTTCCTCACCCTGGACCACCACTTCTGCTTCTCAGGATGAAGATCTTCTTTACTGACATCTGCAGGACACAAAAAGACAAACACACATGGTTTAGAAGAGTCAAACTTCACTCACACAAGCCACATGATGTCCCTTTTTTTATGTCACTACTAAAGGGTATTATTTACAACACATCACAACATAAATATACAGTAACATGCGTACATATAGTACCTTCATCGTGGTCCCAGAAAATATGAACTTGTGGTGATAAAATGTGTTTAACACGCGCACAACATACCGATTCGTGGGATGATGTTCATCCCATGAACAACTTGGATGTGTGGGTAGGTGAATGGAGCACACCCTTGCTAGAAACTGCAATACGAGATGTCCTTAACCCTCTGCAGGTCAAGCATTCTGGCACTCAATAGTCTATTTATAGTACATCGCTCTTGGTAATAATTATTCCTTGCAATGCCAGGCTTTTCAGAATGTCTTTTTATTGTGGAAATAAAAAGTCTACATACACCTGTTAAAATGCCAGGTTTCTGTGTTTAAAAAATGAGACCCAAAAAAGTCATGGTTTCAAGCCTTTGTTAAGGTTTTAAACAAGGTTTAAGAATTGAAAGTAGGTTTTTTTCCTAGCCTGGAGAGTTAGGATTTGAAATCATGGATTCAAGAGAGGGTTGAGATTTTGGTAGTTTTAAATTAGGGTTTCAAGGCCAGTGTTAGGGTTTCAAGCATAGGTGATGCTTGATCTGATGGAGAACCTGAGCTACTTCCTTGCTTCATAGCATACCATACCTTCCATCCTTCATTGCTACTTTCATTTAAAAAAAAAAAGCTATCTACGTTTAGGTCACCCTATATAGTTTAACATAACATGTTAAAAGTTTCGCAGCTTTAACGAAAATAAAGTCGTCCTCTGAAGTGAGGGTTTTATTAGAAATTTACCATACAACTTCAAAACTGTTAATGAGGAAACACAAAGCTCCCATACAAGTGAATCGGAAATGAACGTACCTGCTGTGTGTAGCATAATTCGAGGCTTTTGAAAAACAGCGTCCAGTAGGTGACGTCGCTCGTTCGTTCGACGAAGTTCCTCTTCGTACTCTTCTTTCACACGTTTTTCACCCATTCTCACACGAAAACCACAACACTGCACACTCAAGCCTTAGCAATGGGCTGCTAACAAACGCATCAATTTGTTCGCAGCCAGCATGCTAAACCAAGCAAAGTGGACACTGTTCAACCAGTTACGAACAATTGGTGTTATTATCTCTGAGCATCTAAATGTCGGACATGTGAACTGCATCAAGAAAACACTCGGCTGCGAAGGGAATAACCCGGAAGTTTGGGCCGTTCCCGTTTTACTTCCGGGAGACAGGAGACAGTTTCACAATGCAATTAATGGCTTCCTCATTACACTCGACACAGCTCCTGCTGCATGCAAGTTGGCCCACTTTCAGGAAATGGAGGATGTCGTGGCCTTTTCTATTTTCTATTTTTTTTTGCAGAGTACAATCTCACATCGTTGGAATGAAGAATGTTTTAAGCCTCATTTTGTTCACTTCCCTCAATAATGATTCTTGAGAACATCGCTCGCACTGTAATGCGCTTGAAACTGTTTAAGTAGTGTAGGCTTAATCCTAAATACTCTTTGCAATCGAGTAATAATTATTATTTGGGAGGCTGGAACAGATACAGTAAATGGCATTTCAACGGGGAACGATGATGTGAGATATGCTTGTTTTGATTTATGAGCGTGGTTACAAATTAAACTCATATCTCAAGGCACCGCTGTATTTACCTTCTTTCACATTTCTCAACCAATTTGAACCATTCAAGCTTCAAATTGTGTAGCTCATTCAGGACATTTGATTCCTATTTTTGGGTTGGCATTTTTCTGTATATTAGCTGAACTACTGTCAGCATTTGAACAATTCACATTAGCAATAGCACACAAATACGGTACAGGGAAAGATACTCATTAATTGCACTGATTTTCATAATTCTCATTATATTCATGCTATTCTACGGCAGTTAAGTTCTGCATCAGCTACTCAGCATTCTCAAGCCATTTCTACAGAAATTGCATTCTTTGGTTATCACATACACATAGACAGGTTTCAAAACCTGTTTCCAGGGGGGGCCGGATTCGTTAACTTGTAGAGAGTAGGATGAAGCTCAACCAAAAGTAGGAATGGCAGTTTACCAGAATATAAAGGAGCTGCATCACCAGTGTTGTCAGGTGGCCAGGATTCATTCTCTTGTACTGCCAATGCTTGTTGTTGTTGTTGTTGTTGTTGTTGGGATCTCATCTCCCTCCGTTTCAAATGTTGAAACCTTACGGGGTTTGCAGTGATGGCCTCCGAATGGCCGAGATATAGAGAAGGCACCCAGTCAGGATCACGATCAAGCATTTCATAGGCTGGTTTGCCTGCAAAAACAAAAGATTAATCCCAATCCACACATACTGATATGGGACGATATTAACGCAGATTCCCCTTTCTGATCGAGATTATCCTGGAGCGCGGGGTGTGTTAAGAATTATTTTTCCTTCCTGATGATCCCGGAAACCGGTCGACACCGACAAATGTATATGCTAGACATATTCCGTTACCACAGATTTGTGTCATTGGACAACATTGAGTTGGTCCATTTGAACAGGGATGTGTAGACTTTTTGTATCCGCTTTATGTGTGAAATGAGTTATTCTAAATCATTAACTCTTTCCATTTTTGATTGGCCATTCTAAAACAGATTAGAAGAATTGATTACCCAAACACACACATAAATTATTATTATTATTTTTTTAAATTCAATTTAAAATTCACTGAAGGTGTTGTGGTCCATCCCAGCTGAGAGGTGGGGTACACCCTGAACTGGTCGCCAGCCAATCACAGGGCACATACAAACAAACAACCATTCGCACTCACATTCACACCTATGGACAATGTAGAGTCTTCAATCAACCTACCATGCATGCATGTTTTTGGGATGTGGGAAGAAAATGGAGTACCAGGAGAAAACCCACGCAGGCACGACGGGGAGAACATGCAAACTCCACACAGGCGGGGTCGGGATTTGAACTGTGAGGCAGATGTGCTAAACCTGTTTTTCAATATCTGATTTTGAATTGGAGTCTTCAATTTAGTTTAAAAAAAAAAAGTTGGTTTACATTAAAAAACAAATCAAAATAATGCATCATGTTGTTTTTAAATATTTATTGTTTTTCAATTGCTCCAACACAGCATAATAGTGGTTAGTATGTCTGCCTTACAGTTCTGCAAATGGCTGACTCTCGCCCTAAATCAGCAGGGGATAGTCCACCACAACCCTAATGAGGACAAGCGCTATAGAAAATGGATGGATTTTTGATTGGAAATGGAAAGACAGAATGATACAGATTACTCATAATTTACCTTAACTACCCATATATATGGGGAGTGTGGTTGAAGGTGATGTTGGGCCTCCGTACCGCTGCCATCTACGGCATGCGTCGCCTCTTGGTCACATCCGAGACGTGCCCGGTGCTGTTTCTCCTCCATGCCGGGAACCGATAAATGCCGATTCCCGGATTGATCTGTTGTCCTTGGTAATCGCGGAATCAGTTGTGGCAGTTGGTGACGCAGCAGCTTCTTGCCATTTCCCAGAGGTGGAACGTAACAAACTGTACTTTAATAGATTTTTCAGATATCTGTACTTTACCTGAGTATTTTTTTTCTGATGACTTTTTACTTTTGTTGCAATACACTTGTATAAAAAGGGCATTTCCCATCCGTGGCCTTATTTAAGATAATTGTTTGATGTTGTGGCAAATGGCAAATATGTTGTTTTGTGGCAGCCAAAAAACAACCAACTTCTGGTATCCAATAATTCTTTGCCTAATCTGAAAAAACACATAGCCTACAAGTCATGTGTGAATTTTCCCAGTTGTTTATCATTAGCTAGTTTAGCATTTCTTGTTCATCATTTCATAAGAAAAGCTTTGGCAACAAAAGCCCGAGCCAAAGCTGGCGAGCACTTGCTTTAAAAACACATTTTTCGTTCAGCCAAGGTATCAAAACGCATATATGTATATAATTGGCAATAAAACTGTGTACTGATGTAGTTTAGTACATTTCAGTCTGCACTATTCTACTTAAGAGTTGAATCAGTACAATAAAACTGTGTACTGATATAGTTTAGTACATTTCAGTCTGCACTATTCTACTTAAGAGTTGAATCACTACCCACAATGCTTTGCTGGATTAAATATCTGCGAGGTGTCACATTAGCGTCACAATATAACTAAACTTAAAGCACAACTGACATTGTCGCTCGTTCACCTCACTCACACTTGAGCTCCGCTTGCGTTGAAATGTCGCCCACTTTAGTGTCTCTTTGTTCGCAGCTAGCGAGCAAAGTTGAGAACGCTCAAAGTGCACTGAGACACGTGTGTCTGGAGGTGGCGTTATAGAGAGATGTTTATTAGTTATCCGGCATCGATAACGGACAGAACAAGGAACTAACGCAGAACTAATGGCAATAACACAGACTTCCCAATTGCCTCGGCATGTGGTTGTTTCCCAATCTGCAAAATGAAGGAACCCGCCTCAAAAATCCACACTGCGCATGCGCAGCTCGGTGGCCCAGTTTGAAAAAAATAAAAAAATGTATGGCACACCTTAGGAAACAAAATATATTACAGCTGTGCAAACGTGATACAAAATTAACAAAAATGTTTGTCACCAATTAAAAGCGGGCAAAAGTACTCACCCTTTTGTAAAAAAATGTATTTTGTCAGGTAAAAAAAAGGAGTGCAGACTCTGATATGTAAAAACAATTCATAAAGCTTTGTTTTGTGCACTTCGTTTGTCCATCTATTTGTTAGTTAGCGATGGGAAGTGCCAATATGATTCTGGGTGTTGGACAGTTGCAATGGATCGTATTGACTTACATGTTTAAAAAAGAAAAAATGCACACTTCACCTTTTACAAGGCATATTGGCTACTGTGAAAAAGGCTTAAAAAAACAAAGCTAGTGGTGTCCTGAGACTTTTGCACAGTCCTGTGTATACTGGATGAAAATTCTCTGCAGACCAAATCGTTTGCCTGTTTTATTAACTTGCAAAGTGCTCCTACTGACAAGAATAAAATCACTGGACATGTTATCGTAACGACATGTTGCCATGGTTTTGCCAACGTTATAAAGTGACTAACAAAACAATGCTAAATTGGTTAATAATAAAAATTGCAATTTGGTTATAGATATTGCGATACTGTGAAAACAACAAATAAAGTTAGCAAAAAAACATTAAGTATAATGACTTTATTTGCTAATGTGAGCCACATAAAGTGATGTTGCAGGCCGGATGTGGCCCACTGGCCTTGAGTTTGACACTATTGCTTTAGAGCCAGCGTACTTCTGGCTTTTGTTCGGCAATGCGGACATGAAGCAAACAAATGTGAGTCAGCATATGTAACAAGCCAGATTGTGGAAGATTAAATGTCAAATGAAAAATCCGGGACAGGTTGACTCAAAAACATTAGTTTAGCGAAAGGAAATTGAGTACTGTACTGAAAAGACAGTTAACACACAAGTCCTGGTGCACACAAAAGTATTTTTCAAATCTTAAAAGATTTTTTTTTTTCAATCTTTCACAGACCCCGCACATAAAGATAAATTGTATTGTGTGTGGTGTGTTCTAAAACTCTCAACACAAAACAACACACACATAAGGATTCTGTTCCACCACCGATTTTGAAATCTTGCATGATCACACGTGATCTCACAAAAACAAAGACGGTCAGGCACCTGCGGGTATGCGCAGATCTTTGCTGAGTGATGCCGAAGGGAATGGAGGCAGAAGTGGTGTAGAGAGATTTAAAAAAAAAAAAACTTGCTTTGGAAAATACTTCTTGCCGCCTGGGGAACTCACTTTTATACAAAATAAAACAAAATCTGCTAAGACGTGTTTGTTTTAATTTACGGTAATTTCCGTGTTCATCAGCATAGGACACTTCTTTGATTGGCTACATTCCGGTTCACGTCACAATTCTCGGCATCATGACTTGGGAGATGTGACACGCTCATTATTTAAGATTGTCGGCCCCGATCTCACTGAAGCAGTTCACAGCCGAGTGTGAAGCGGTCGGGATGAGAATCAGCACGTCCAAATCTGAGACCATGGTCCTCAGTCGGAAAGGGTGGCGTGCCCTGTCCAGGTAGGGGATGTCATGCTGCCCCAAGTGGAGGAGTTCAAGTATCTTGGGGTCTAGTTCACGAGTGAGGGAAGAATGGAACGTGAGATCGACAGACGGATCGGTACAGCATCTGTAGTGATGCGGAATTTGTATCGATCCGTTGTGGTGAAGAAGGAGCTAAGCCGAAAGGCGAAGCTCTCAATTTACCGGTCGATCTACGTTCCTACCCTCACCTATGGTCACGAGCTGTGGGTCGTGACCGAAAGAACAAGATCCCGGATACAAGCGGCCAAAATGAGTTTCCTCCGCAGGGTGTCCGGGCTCTCCCTTAGCAATAGGGTGAGAAGCTCGGTCATCCGGGAGGGGCTCAGAGTAGAGCTGTTGCTCCTCCGCATTGAGAGGAGCCAGATGAGGTGGCTGGGGCATCTGATTCGGATGCCTCCCGGACGCCTCTCCGGTGAGGTGTTCCGGGCACGTCCCACCGGGAAGAGACCCCGGGGACGACCCAGGACACGCTGGAGAGACTACGTCTTTCGGCTGGCCTGGGAACGCCTCGGAATCCCCCCGGAAGAGCTGGAAGAAGTGGCTGGGGAGAGGGAAGTCTGGGCGTCCCTGCTAAAGCTACTGCCCCCGCGACCCGACCTCAGATAAGCGGTAGAAAATGGATGGATGGCCCCGATCTGTTTCAGACCCTAGAATCAGAAAAAAATCCACTCTTAACACACCTCAGACCAAAGGACACTCTTATTGGATAATCTTAGAAGACAAGACATACGATTATCTGGCATTTGGCGTGCTCGGTTGGAAAGGGGCAAAATCGGCACAAAAACAGACTGATTGTCTTTAGGTGTGTACCGGGCTTAACAGCATATCATCATAGCAAACCACACACAATGTAAATGCATCCTCTGGGTTCAACTTTATAAATCAGTCCTGGAAGTTTTTAATCAGACACACTATAGCTAAACACTCTCATTAGAGTGTTTTTTCATGTGCTGAATGAATGACGTATGGTAACTAAAACTTGTGCTGCAGACTGAACATGAAAAAGGTTTTTCTCCGCTGTGTGATCTCATGTGTTCTCTCAAAGTCGCCTTTTGTGAGAATCTTTGACCGCAAACTGAGCAGGCGAAAGGTTTCTCCCCAGTGTGCGTTCTCATGTGTTGAACCAAACCTGAACGAACACGAAAACTTGCGTTGCAGACCGAGCAGGAATATGGCTTCTCTCCAGTGTGAGTCCTAGTGTGTGCTACAAAATTCCCCTTTATTGAGAACCTTTTAGCACAGAACAAGCAGGTAAAAGGTTTCTCCCCAGTGTGTGTTGTCATGTGTCGAGCCAAAGCTGAACTATCGTTAAAACTTCTGTCGCAGACTGAGCAGGAATGTGTTTTTTCTCCGGTGTGTGTCCTTGTGTGCGTTGTCAGGCTTCCTTTCTGTGTGAAACCTTTACCGCAAAGCGAGCACATGAAAGGTTTCTCTCCTGTGTGACATCTCATGTGTCTTTCCAATGTTGACTTGTTGATGAAAGTCTTATCACACTGAGAACATGTCAAGTGTTTGTCACCTTTAGAGTGTTCATCGTCAGTGTCAGGAGAGCGTGACAAAGTGTCGTCGCTCACTGATGATGGAGCTAAGTGGCTGTCTGCTTGGGATCGTCTCTTCTCACTTTGACTGTGATGAAGCTGTGAAGAGTGAGGCTCGTCTTCATCATCCTCACTCTTCACAATGACATGGATCACTGGAAACCTGCTGATATCAGCCTCCTCCGCTTCCTCTTTAACATGAGGGAGTTCTGGTTCCTCCTCTTCCACGCTCAAGTGCCGCTGTTGCTGCTCAGCATTAAGGTCTTCTTCCCTGATAGCTACAGGACACAAGAAGGCACAACACATGGTTTGGCCAAAGTTTAGCTTTAATTAGTCAAGTCACATTATTATTGTGTAGTCTCCAATGTTGAATGCTACAATTTGAAATTCTACGCCATGCAATACACCAGACGGATCTGTGAGCTGAAGTGCCAGGATGAGGCAGCCATTATGTATTCACGCAATAGCAGACTGCAAAACAGTGTTGTTTTAGCGATAAGAATGAATATGTATAAATTTGTGAAGGTGTCGGAACTATTGCATGTCTTTACTGTTATTATGATTGTATAAAAATATGAGCGTAATGGGTTTAATGAGTCGTTAGGATCATTTGCAGACTTGTGTTTGAAGGGCAACACAAAAATTGTGCAACTCCCACAATTTCTATCAAGATGTTTGTCTTTACCATTATGCTCTTTTGTCTTTACCGTTATTAAAAATAAATATGTTTCAGTGGGTCATCACCATTTGCTCTGTCAATAAGGATTGCCTTTATTATGAACGCCTAAAATTTGAAATCATGAATAGTTTTTTGAAAATAGGACTTTAAACATGGCTGTTTAAGACTTTAAACAGCCATGTTTAAAGTCCTATTTTAAACTTTAAACATGGCTGTTTACGCATGGGAGATATTTAAAAACCAACCATAAAAATGCTAAATTGTATCTTTAAAAAAAACATTTTCTGTGATTGCTCAAATTATATGAATTGAAAATGGCCTATGTATTTATTTTCGGAACACAATCAACAGTCAGAAGAAAAACCTTTAACTTGTTCAAATGGCATTTTTTGTTGTTGTATAAAAAAATAAGAACAAGATAATTGAGAGAGAAAGTAATAATAAACAACTGTGATAATGTGGATGCACAAGTGCACACACCCTATGAATGTATGTATGTATATACTGTATAAACATATATACATATAGTTTATAAAATAAATTACCTTTATGAATTACCACAGTTCAGTTGACTGTGACTCGTATCTTATAAAATGTCATATTTCATGCATTGCAACAAAAATAGCCCCTGTCACCACACCGAATAGAATTAGAACTTATTGTTTGGGGTTAGCGTGCACTGCGTTTTCTTCATGAGAATTTCATTCGGACAATTAACAAATGTCAAATATTTAGCAACAGTGTAAAATGATTAAAAAAGAAAGAAAGCTACTCGACAAGTGACAGGAAGAAGCGCACAAACCTGCTCTGTGCGTCATGAAAACTGCGTCCAGTAGTTGACGTTGTCGCTCGTTCTCCTCTTTTGCCTCCTAGTACTCTATCATTCTTGCACACGATAATCACAACGGTTTACATTCACATTTGCGCTCTGATTTAGCAAGACATCGCTAACACACGCGCCGCTTTGTTCGTAGCTACGGAGCTAAGCTAACTCGAGAGCTCCATAGTAAAAAGACAGATTTATTCTGAATCTGTCATATGACGAAAATGAGCGTCGCAAAAAAGCCGAACGAAATGAGTACGATAATATGGATTGTGACTGGCTGACTGTTTACGACTTGCCATCTTCCGCATTTTACTTCTTCGTTAGATGTTTACGTAAATTCGTCCGCGTAACCTAGAACCACTCTGCCACCTACCGGTCGGGGGTGGCAAAAGTACTCAGGTAGAAGCTGGAGCGATGCAAAGTAGCCAACATCAGCAGAAAAAGCTCAAGTGAAGCAGAAACAGGTCAAGACAAAGCAGAGGCTCTAGTGGAGTCAGTCACTGGCTACGATGTGAGACCCAGTTAAGGAGAGGGAAACACCCAAAGTGTCCCAACCTTTTATTGAATGTGGTTTTCCATTTCTCCCGCTTATGTATTCTGACCACAATGGTGTTTTTCCCTTGAAAGAGGCGTTTGTAGTGTCCAATTCCACAGCTGATGATACGTTCCAGGGTCCCCCATCCAAGTACAGGTTGCACGCTGCTGACTCCACCAATCCGCAGGTGAACAGGTTGTATGGCTCGGTACTCCATCATAGACAGCTTGGACCAGGAATCGTATGTGATGGGGCTCTGCCTTCCACAGCACTGCCCATGTGAGTCTGTGGTAGATTGCAGGCTCCCATCTTGTCCAGTATCCCTGATGCCACATTCCAACCATCCTGCTGACCTGCTCCTCCTCTTTATTATTATTACTACAAGCTTCTCCGATGCAGCTATTTGTTGAAGAAGACGAACAATCGCCTTTTATCAGAATCAGAATCAGAATCAGAATCATCTTTATTTGCCAAGTATGTCCAAAACACACAAGGAATTTGTCTCCGGTAGTTGGAGCCGCTCTAGTACAACAGACAGTCAATTTACAGAACACTTTGGAGACATAAAGACATTGACAAAAAACAATTGTGCAAAAAGATGCAGAGTCCTCTAGCACTTAGAGCAGTTCGAATGACTAATATTGCAGTAGTCCGGTGCAATGACCATTGTGCAAAGGGTGCTGAGACTTCAAGGAGTGTATGCGGTTTAAAGTGACGAGTAGTGCGATCATCTGGGACAATGATGGTTGTGCAAATGTTACAGGTACTCCTCAATCGGTGTGCAAATGGAGCAGATGCTACTCTGGCATGAGTGGCCAGTATATGCAAATAGTGCAGCATGGCGAGACAACCACAGTGAGTGCACGAGTAATACATAATTGGCCCCACAGAAATGTGACAAAGAACTCAAGTCAAAGAAATTTCCAGCTTGTTGTAATGGAATTATAGGTTAGGTGTTTAAGAAGTTGATCGCAAGAGGGAAGAAGCTGTTGGAATGTCTACTAGTTCTAGTTTGCGTTGATCGGTAGCGCCTACCTGAGGGAAGGAGCTGGAAGAGCTGGTGACCGGGGTGCAGACGGTCCGAGAGGATTTTGCACGCCCTTGTCTTAGTTCTGGCAGCGTGCAAGTCCTCAATGGTGGGTAGGGGGGTACCGACAATCCTTTCAGCACTTTTGATTGTCCGTTGCAGTCGGAGTTTGTCCTTTTTTGTAGCAGCACCAAACCAGACTGTGATGGAAGAACACAGGACTGATTCGATGACCGCTGTGTAGAACTGTCTCAGCAGCTCCGGTGGCAGGCCGTGCTTTCTCAGAAGGCGCAGGAAGTACATCCTCTGCTGGGCCTTTTTGAGGACGGAGTTGATGTTGGTCGCCCACTTCAGGTCCTAAGAGATTGTAATTCCCAGGAACTTGAAGGTCTCGACGGTTGACACAAGGCAGCTGGACAACGTGAGGGGCAGCTGTGGGGAAGGATGCCTCCTGAAGTCCACGATCATCTCTACCGTCTTGAGCGTGTTCAGCTCCAGGTTGTGTCGGCCGCACCACAGCTCCAGCCGCTCCACTTCCTGTCGATATGCAGACTCGTCACCGTCCTTGATGAGGCCGATGACAGTGGTGTCATCTGCAAACTTCAGGAGCTTGACAGTCGGGTTCGCTGAGGTGCGGTCGTTCGTGTAGAGAGAGAAGAGCAGCGGAGAGAGGACACAACCTTGGGGCGCCCCAGTGCTGATGCTGCGTGTGGATGAGGTGGCCTCCCCCAGCCTGACCTGCTGTGTCCTGCCCGTCAGAAAGCTGTAAATCCACTGGCAGATGGCAGGTGAGACGCTGAGCTGGAGAAGCTTGGTTGAAAGGAGTTCAGGGATGATGGTGTTGAACGCTGAGCTGAAGTCCACGAACAGGATCCTCGCGTAGGTCCCTGCACTGTCGAGGTGTTCTAGGATGAAGTGCTGTCCCATGTTGACTGCATCATCCGCAGACCTGTTCGCTTGGTAGGCAAACTGCAGGGGGTCCAGCAGGGGACCTGTGACACTCTTGAGGTGGTCCAGCACGAGATGTTCAAAGGACTTCATGACCACAGATGTCAAAGCGACAGGCCTGTAATCATTTAGACCCGAGATTGTAGGTTTCTTGGGGACTGGAATGATGGTGGAGCGTTTGAAACAGGATGGAACTTCACAGATTTCCAAAGATCTGTTGAAGATCTGAGTGAAGACTGGAGCGAGCTGGTCCGCACAGACTTTGAGGCAGGATGGGGACACATGGTCCGGTCCTGCCGCTTTGTTAATCTTCTGTTGTTTGAAGATGCGTCTCACATCCTGTTCATGGATGGTTAACGCAGAAGTCAGAGGTGTGGTTGTGGTCGCGGGTGCGGCCGGGTGGGTGTGT
Source organism: Phycodurus eques (assembly GCF_024500275.1). Taxonomy (NCBI): domain Eukaryota; kingdom Metazoa; phylum Chordata; class Actinopteri; order Syngnathiformes; family Syngnathidae; genus Phycodurus; species Phycodurus eques. The sequence goes on from NC_084526.1 coordinate 24,926,962, forward strand.
GGAGTGAAACTGTCCTTTTCAAATCTGCAATAGAAGGTATTCAAGTCGTTGGCTAGTGTGCTATTGTTCTCAGCTTGGGGGGATCGTCGCTTGTAATTAGTCAGCGATTGGAATGCACACCAGACTGATTTTGAGTCGTTCGCGCAAAACTGTTTTTCCAACTTTGCTGCATAGATCCTCTTTGCAATGTTAATTTCTTTAGTAAGCTGGTTTCTAGCTCAATTATACAGGGCCCTGTCCCCGCTCTGATATGCATCTTCCTTAGCTTGGCAAAGCTGCTTAAGTTTAGTTTAGCAGTGAACATGCATGCGCGCACACGAAATTTGTTCTCTGCTGCCAAAATACCACTGGCAGCGGTGGGATTCGAACCCACGCCCCCGGAGAGACTGGAGCCTTAATCCAGCGCCTTAGACCGCTCGGCCACACTACCTTGCTTGAACCTTTAACCTGAGGTCTTTCACAACGTTTGTCGTGTTGCCAACCCGTTTTTTCCACAAACCTCATCTTGTGGCTCTGAAATAACTGCGCACATTACTCCGTTTATGCTCTGCCATAATTCCATTGTACAGAGACAGAGACTGAGGGATTGACTGAGCAGTGTAGCGTGCCACTGTGCTTACGCATTACGCACTTATATTCAAGCGGAAGTAGTTCCCTCTAACCGCGGATCATTTAGATGAGATCTCAATAGTTAGTCAAAGAACTGGTCGGATTAGATTGGTAAATTATTTCAAAAGTGTTATGCTTTCTGGCCTGCCTTGATGCAAATGGTCAATGACGTCCTTCGGGGGCGTGCACAGATCGACCCAAAGTGGTGCTCAAGCACCAGCCCTTTTTCCCTTGGTGAAATAAGTGCCCTTTTTGGTCCAGCACCTGCCCTCTTGGCAAGGACATTTTCTTGTTGACAAACTGTCACGTTGTGACACATTGTTCAGCACCTCCCAGTAGACAAGTACTTGAATGAATGTTGCTGCCCGCCTATCTATGCCACCCTGTGCGGCTGCATGTATTGCACGTGCCAGAAAACGGCACTGGCGGCGCTCCAAACAGTTCAGAAGAGAACACAGGATGCTGTTCGCAGACATGCTGGGAAACACCTTACGCACGCTCCATCGAGAAGTGGGGTAGCATTCCAGAACAGCCTTGATTGAACTTTTCTTTTTTTACTTTGTTATGTAATGTGTTCTGAGAGGAAACTTTCAACGAGCTGGCCTGTAGCCTTCTATAACTGTTTGGAAATCATAGATTGATAATCATTTTTGCAGTATTATTTGGTATAATCTCCTGTCACTATTTAAATACTATACACCCAGTACTAAAGTAACATTTCTAAATAATGGTCTACTTTTGAAGGAATACTGTAACGTAAATGACGAGACATATGATTATTATGATTACAGTCTGGCCTTAAACACACACAACAATGACATTAAATATAAACTTTTATTCAAATGTATTTTGAAAGCTGTATGAAACTATTTCATACATAATATCAAACATCATGAATTTGGTCAACATTTTAAATAATTTTGTATATATAGATTTTCATTTGGTCAATATCAGACGTCATGAGGACACCGATCATTTTTAAACCATATTTCAACCTCGTACAGATATCCTGGAGAAGTCTTAACTGGATGCCCTGAAGCCGCCCTAAAAAGATGTCTGAAAAAACATCCATCCTTCACCCACAAAATGATCTCTCGCTCGTTTTATTTATTTATTAATTTTTTACAGCAGACCATAATGTAGAAAAGACGTCGTTTCAATGACGGCTTGCTTTGTGGGTGCTAGTTAACTTCGCTCATGAGCCAACAAGCAAATCTTTAATCGAAACTAACTCAGTACATAAACATAATATGTAAATATCTAAAAACTGAAAATTCTAACTAATTCTGATTAACATAGAATTATAATTCTATGTTCTGCTCTCTTCACTTAAAAAATACTAACTTTTATTTCCAATACTTACATATATTTAATGTCAGAAGTATTTTTGTTTGCCACTTTCAAGTAATTTATACAAAACAGCCTTGATATCGTAAGGCTTAAAATTAAACTAAGTTTACTGTCTGAGAATGCTTGACCAGCTCATCAGAGCTCAAGAGAACAAAAATCCTGCCAGATTGCTTCAATGTAAATTATTTTATATACATATAATAATAATCCATATATTTTTTAAATAATGTACAGTATTTGGTAGCTGTAAAATCCCATAAGAACGATCGCTCTGTATATATATATATATATATATATATATATATAAATGGGATTTCCGACACAGACATGTAGATATGAACCGCCCATAAAAAAAAGTGGGCACGGTAGGTGAAAGGCAATTGTAAACTGTAAATTGTAAACTGTAAATTGGAACTGGGCACTTTGACCTTCAGTGTCAATTCAGCCTATGGTATAACTTGATATCGTAACCACTGTTGTGGTCCTTACAATATTTAATTTAATTTGGGTATTAGGGTGTTAGGAGTGTGAGGACACTGTGGTATGTACAAAAAGAAATATCCCCGTGCTGCTCCATTTTATTTTTTATAGTCCTGCAGCTTCATTGCTCCGACTGCTACACTTCACACCAGGACACTTGTGTTTAGCAAGCTGGTAGTTGTATAAGAATCCTTCATGACACACGCCGCAACTAAACACTTTCTCGCCAGTGTGTATTTTCATGTGTCGTGTCAACTGTGTCTTTACAGAGAACCTTTTACCACAAACGGAGCAGGGAAAGGGTTTTTCTCCAGTGTGCACTTTCAAGTGGGTCACCAAAGCTGAACGATGAGTAAAGTTGGTGTTGCACATGGAGCAGGTAAAAGGTTTCTCTCCGGTATGTCTTCTCAAGTGCCTCATCATTGCCGAACTATCACTAAATGTTTTAGTGCACACCGAGCAGCTGAATGGCTTTTCTCCGGTGTGCGTTCTCATGTGTTTCTTCAAACTGCCCTTCTGGGAGAATCTTCCGCCACAAACTGAGCAGATAAATGGTTTTTCTCCCGTGTGTGTTCTGGTGTGTGTGGTCAAATGCTCATTTCGAGAAAATCCTTTTCCGCACACCAAGCAAATGAAGGGTTTTTCTCGAGCGTGACATCTCGTGTCATTGTCCCCTAACTTTTTCCCACAATCAGAACATCTCACATGCGTGTTGTGCGTGTGACATGTCACATCACCTTTAGCGTGTTCGTCGTCAGTGTCAAGAGAGTGTGATGTTGTGTCATCACTATTTGACAGTGGAGCTAAGAGGCTGTCCGCTTGGGATGTTCTGCTCTCACTTTGACTGCGATGAAGCTGTGAGGAGCGAGGCTCGTCTTCATCATCCTCACTCTTCACGACGACACGAAACAAAGGCAGCTCCAGCCCTTGCCCCTCCTCGCCCTCGTGACTGCTCCACACGTCCTCCTTTTCCTCTTTAACATGGGGGGGATCGGTCTCCTGCTGCTCCACGCTGAAGCACCGCTCCTGCAGCGAAGGGGGCACATCTTCATCACTGAGCCCTACAAGACACAAGAGTACAAACCCACATGGTTTGAAAAAGTCAAGCTTCACAATTTCTTACTGTGGAACAATATATTGATACAGAACCCTCGTACTAAGGTACTAATTTGGTCAAAATGAAACACCTTAATCTACTTTAATATAATCCCTTGGCACCAAGATGCCATAAAATGGTGACAAAGCACTACTTTCTTTCTAAATGCAGCTCATCAACTCACTTCAGCATAGTTCCTTGGTACCAAGATGGCACAAAGTGCTGGCTTGAGCCACAAAACGTTTAAGGCCTGGACCGACAGTATTTAGTAGAACACAATTACATTGTTACGTTGCATGAATGCCAACAGGTGGGTATGCAGGTTAACAGTACCTTCTGCCATCTAGTGGAAGAGAATTTAGTGGTTCTGCCTGTCACTATACATTGGTGCGCATAGATAGATGAACAAAGTTACATTATATTTAGCAATAAATAATAATTTTCAGACCAAATGGGATGATTTCCAGCAGCACACCTGACAATCTTTCACGGCACACTAACGTGCTGCGGCAAAGTGGTTGGGAATCACTGCGTGCGAATGGTTGTTTATTTATATGTGCCCTGCGATTAGCTGGCAACCAGTTCAGGGTGTAACCCGCCTCTCGCCCAAAAACATCTGGGATAGGCTCCAGCACGCCCGTGAACCTAGTGAGGATAACCGGTACGGAAAATGAATGAATGAAAGAATGAAACCAGGGGTGTGAAACTCATTTTTTTTCGTGGGCCACATAGTAGTTATGGTTTCCCTCAGAGGACCGTTATAACTTTGCACCCATATAGAATGTATGATCACTTCATATTAGTACGTACACACAACAAATTGATGGATAACTAGTTGTGAAATCAGAATCCGGTTTAAAAGTGACGACAATTCCCAGTTTTGGTATTTAAGCAAGAAGCATAAAATGTCCGCAAATTATTTGCTTTCACGGACCAAATAAAATGATGTGGCGGACTGGATCTGGCCCCCAGGCCTTAAGATTGACACCTGTGGTTTAAAACCACAAATGTAGCGCTAACTATGATCTCAAAACACCTAACTATAATTTCAAAATTATTACTTCAACGTGAAAGAATATCAAAGCTGGTTGCAACGTTACCAAACAAGTGACCTGAAGAAGTGAACAAACCCGATTTGTGTAACACAACTTGAGGCTTCTTGAAAACTGCGTCCAGGAGATGACGTTGTCGCTCGTTTTCCTCTTTCGTCCGACAAAGTTCGTCCTCGTATTCTGCTATCGTTCTTTCAAAAACGACAAATATTTCTTCGACGGCTGCACTCAGTCGCTGATTGAGCAACGCTCTCAGCATTTCGACTTTACACATTTTGGCACGACGCTCACACGCGAGCTCTGCTTTGCGATGTCTCGCTAACGTCGTCGCTAGCAAGCTAAGCTACCTCGCGCGTTTACGATCTCACCAGGACACGAAGAAGGAACGATATTTTAATGTTTTGAACCCCACTAAAGTATGAGGATTTCAGTGTAAATGCAACAATAAACGCAAGAATACGAACTTCTTAACCATCGAGACCTGCTTCCTTCTTTTGGTTTCCGTTTTACCAGTTCCGGCAGACGAAACATAACTTGTGGTGCTTTACTGCCGCCCGCAGGTGTGTAGGAGTCATTACACGCTTGCCCATGATTCCTTTTCTGACAACTTCATTCATCCCGAGTTCACTTTGACATCAAATGACTTTCTCTGGTGTAATGATTTCTAAAGTCGTATTGTACAGATCCATTCAACACGTAGGTAAATATTTTTCAGAATTCCAAGTTCTACTTTAGAGTTGCTCTTATGTAATGCTCTCATTTCTTGATGGTAAATTTTGGGGTTTTGGGCCATTTGTTGTAATCATCAAAATTGTAATTAAATAAAGCCATGAAGTATTCCACTCTATGTTTTATGTTTTGTGTATATTTTGTTGTATGTTTATATTTGCTTTTATTTTGCTTTGTTTTACTCTGCTGTCTGCAGCCAGGTAGACATTGCAAAAGAGACAAACTTTGTTTGTCCTGGACAAATAAAGGTTAAATCAATAAATACACTACAGTGACTTAAGTTATGAGTTAAGTCAAATTACCATGGTCGTAACTCAATTTACTAGTCCATCAAAATCAACTTTCTCCCTTCAAATGAATTGAAATGCCATCAATCCGTTCCAGCGTCCAATAAAGAAAATTAAATAAAACTAGCACTGTATTGTAAAATATAAAAACAAAAAGACAATGTAAATGGTTTGGCAAATTGTAATTAAGTTGAAATTCACACAAACGGCTGTAGATTCTTGTGTTGATGTGTGTCTTTTTTTAAGAGTTGTGGCCTCATGGTGTGAGCGTCTTCTCCGTGCTCCTTGCCACTATTTTCATTTGGAATATGTGAATTTGGCTGTTTGTCCTGTTCAATAAACAGCTGAGAGTGAATCAGTGACTGTGGCTCTCCTTTTTTGTCCTCATTTCACTTGACCGGCGACATAACTGAAGATTGCTTGTAACTCAAATTTGCGCAACACAAAGCAAAACAACTTGTAAATTGAAGTACTTGTAAGTCAAGGTACCACCAAATCACTGTACTGAATATAATTTGTTTGGAATTGAACAAGTGAGATAAATTCAGGTTTTCCACAATATTCCAATGTATTGAGATGCACTTGTATATGCCATTGTTTAAAAGACAAGACAGTGCAGATGACAAAAAAAAATCACATTAAGTACTTTTGTACCAGTATACAGTACTGTGTTGGCTTGAAAATGAACAGCAAAAACATGTAAAAGACAGGACGCAGTCTAAGAGGATTTTCTTTTTTCCACGTTTAAGCAGCAATAGCTCATGTTGTATCATTTTGTGAATACTTACATCAAGATGTGACTCCAGAACAAAATTCAACAAAAAGCATTTTTTCATCTTAACAATATGATTGGAGATGAAAATACCTGAAAATTTTCAATGTATTTAAGACATTCAGTGGTTAGGAACCATTAACGACAACGTGGCGAAAAAATAAATCCCCACACACAAGTGCCTTATGGTATAAGATGAAGCGTGTTGTTATGTGATTTATGGAAGTTAACCAAATTTCCATCGCAACATTTGTTTCTGAAAATAATTTAAAAATTAAAAGGAAATACACACACGCTTTTTCCCCCTACGACTAATTTGAATCCATCATATTGAATCTCACTGACACTAAACTCTGTCTTGCTTGTGTCTTCTTGTCATGTGCTTGACCATCACCGAACGAACGCTAAAGCGTGCACCGCAGACTAAGCACGGAAACGGCTTCTCTCCAGTGTGCGTTCTTGAGTGTATCTTCAAATATCCTTTTTGGGAGAATGTTTTGAAACAGATGGGGCAACTATAAATGTCATCCTGCGCGTGCGCTCTCGTGTGTGTTCTTGTGTGTCTTAATAAGTTTCCCTTCTGAGAGAAGTTTTCACCACACACCAGGCAGGGATAAGGCTTCTCTCCAGTGTGTGTCCTCATGTGGTTATCCAGCGCTGAACGAACAGTAAAACCTGTGCCGCAGACTGAGCAGGTATACGGTTTCTCACCTGTATGGGATCTTGTGTGTCTTATTAAATGTCCCTTTCGAGAGAATCCTTTACCACAATACAAGCAGCTGAAAGGTTTCTCTCCGGTGTGGATAATCATGTGTTTTTTCAAGAGAGACTTGTAGACAAATGTTTTGTCACATTGAGAACATTCCCAGCGTGTGTTGTCATTGTGACATGTCACATCACATTTAGAGTTTTCCTCATCAGGGTGAGGAGAGTGTGACGTTGTGTTGTCACCACCTGGAACTGGAGCTAACAGGCTGCCTGCTTGGTTGCCTCTACAGTGGTCTCCATCACCTTCTTTTTCTTCATCATCATAATCATTATCATCATCATCACTGTCATCAATCTTCACAGGAACACACATCACTGGAAACGAAGTGACGTCAGCCTCCTCTTCTTCCTCTTTAATGCAGATGGGCTCTTTTTCTTCCTCGCTAACGCGGTGGGGCTCTGGCTCCTCCTGTTGGTCAGGATGACCAGCAACTTCACCGGCCTCTGCAGGATGAAAGAAGACAAAAGACATGGTTTGGAATTGTCCTCCATTGTCATAAGTTTCCCACACCTTTTGACCATTGGGAGTCTGGTTGGTATTCATAGACGTCAAAAGTACTGGTGTTCAGTACTTCAGTAAAAGTACTCATACTTGTGCAAAAAAACAAAACCCTCTGGTAAAAGTAGAAGTACTGAAGCTGCTCTTTTCTGTTTAATGCAGTGAACATTGGGACTTAGTCCATAGTCCATCCATCCATTTTCTACCGCTTATCCGGGGTCGGGTCGCGGGGGCAGTAGCGTTAGCAGGGACGCCCAGACTTCCCTCTCCCCAGCCACTTCATCCAGCTCCTCCGGGGGGATCCCGAGGCGTTCCCAGGCCAGCCGAAGGACGTAGTCTCTCCAGCGTGTCCTGGGTCGTCCCCGGGGTCTCCTCCCGGTGGGACGTGCCCGGAACACCTCACCAAGAAGGCATCTGAATCAGATGCCCCAGCCACCTCCTCTGGCTCCTCTCGATGTGGAGGAGAAGCGACTCTACTCTGAGATCCTCCCGGATGACCGAGCTTCTCACCCTATCTCTAAGGGAGAGCCCGGACACCCTGCGGAGGAAACTCATTTCGGCCGCTTGTATCCGGGATCTTGTTCTTTCGGTCACGACCCACAGCTCGTGACCATAGGTGAGGGTAGGAACGTAGATCGACCAGTAAATTGAGAACTTCGCCTTTCGGCTTAGCTCCTTCTTCACCACAACGGACCGATACAAAGTCTGCATCACTGCAGACGCTGCACCGATTCGCCTGTCGATCTCCCGTTCCATTCTTCCCTCACTCGTGAACAAGAGCCCAAGATACTTGAACTCCTCCACTTGGGGCAGGATCTCATCCCCGACCTGGAGAGGGCACGGCATCCTTTTCGACTGAGGACCATGGTCTCAGACTTGGAGGTGCTGATTCTCATCCCACCTTATTTGAGCTGTGACGTAAACGCCGGAAGCAGGTCTAATTTCCCCGTACGAGTTAGCATACTCGGTTGGGTCACAAGCAAGCATGGGGTGTAATTGTCGCCTGTATTCAAAGCCTGGATGTTTCGTTTTTGGACAATTACGAGTGAAATAGTGAGGTTAAATAATTGTGTGTAGGCTTGTTTTGTTGGAATCGATCGGTGTAATTCTTTGTGGAGACAGCTACCTCAAGTAAGTGATTCATTTTCCCCAATGTTCACAAGTTCGGTGAGCTGTTTCTTCAGTTGATTGCATCGCTCACCTTTGAAATACATTTTTGGAAGATGACATAACAGAGGTGTTAGCGTTTATGAATTTTTTGTATGATCGGTGGTGCATGTCACTGTGAACTTTGATGGACACTGCTGGCTGTCAAAACAGCGAACACTTCCCATTACGCTGCCTTGTTTGTAGCTTTTTATCAGTCTTGGACACTAGAAAAAAGGGTTTTGGAAGATGACGTTAGACAGGCGTTTGATTTTGTGACATAATAAAGGATTTTTGTATGGTCATGGGGCTCTATTTACCGCGACTTTTATGTGCACAGCTTGGGGACTCTAATATGCAAGGCTGGACTTTGATATGCTCGCCTGGTCATCACGCTGTATTCTATCATTTTAATCAATGACCAAGTAATGAATTCGCGATTTTTCAGCATATTAAATTAGCGATTGTACATAATTTTGGGGTGCTAGCTGCTGTTTGGTGGCTGACTGGTTAGCACGTCTGCCTTACGGTTCTGAGGACCCAGGTTCACATCCGACCTCGCCAGTGTGGAGTTTGCATGTTCTCCCCGTGTCTGCGTGGGTTTTCTCTGGGTACTCCGGTTTCCTCCCACATTCCAAAAACGTAAATAGTAGGTTGATTGACAACTCTAAATTGCCCGTAGGTGTGAATGTAAGTGCAAATGCTTGTTTGTCTCTACAGTGTGCGCCCTGCGATTGGCTGGTGACCAGTTCAGGAATGTACCCAGCCTCTCACCCGATAGTTGTTCATGTGATAGTGCAATGATATCCATCCATCCATCCTTTTTATGTGCAATGCCAGTCCATCCATCCATCCATTTCCTAAACCACTTATCCTCAATAGGGTTGCGGGTGTGCTGGCAGCTATTTCAGCTGACTTTGGACAAGAGGTTATTTAAAAAAATTTTTTTTCCTGTAGTTAAATATACTTTTTAGGCACAAAACCTCTGGCTCGTTTTTGATAATCACTTAGGCCTACTACGTGACTATTTTAATGACGGTCATACTTGTATTGCTAAGTATTTGTCGAGGTAGTACTTAGTTCAAAAAGATTGAGAACCCCGGGTACAGAGGAATATTACGTAGTAATTTTATAATGATGTAATATTTCATTTTGGGAGAGCCTCGCCCAACACTGGTGCAGGACGTAGATCAGTTCGGAAGAAATTCTGTGGCCTGGTTTCCCAGCACCCATCCATATATTAAGTGTATTAATCTAAGTAAACAAACCTGCTCTATGGAGTTCATCTTGAGTCTTGAAAACTGCGTCCAGTAATTGACGTTGACGCTCGTTCTCCTTTTTCGTCCGAGAAAGTTCCTCCTCGTACTCTGCTATCGTTCTTTCAAACACGACAAATATCTCATTCGACGGCTGCACTCAGTCGCTGATTGAGCAACGCTCTCAGCATTTCGACTTTACACATTTTCACACGACAATCACAACACTTCACGCTCACACTTAAATGTCTGTTTAGTGATGTGTTGCTAACCAATGCCTCGCTTTGTTCGCAGCCAGCAAACTAAGCTAGCCAGGAAAGCTACACAGGCGCGTTTATCCGAACACAAATAACTAATTATGTTTAATGTGTGATAAGAAAGTAAAATACAAGTACAAACACAGCAAAATGATTAATAATATTCTGTTTGTCTCGGTTGTGTTGCGTCGCAGCAGCCTTTCGTCAACCACCACTGTCACGTGACAGGTGACGCGACTTCTTACGTCATTGCTACGCGACACGGACCGCTGACCGATAAAATACCCTAAAATAAAGAAATAATAAAATACAAATTTAGATATTGTAGTTTTAGATAAAGATTAATTTTAAATTCAGACCATCAAGGGGGCGATTCGGCATGATAACAGCATATTGTACTTTGTAAAAACGATTAAATTATTAACTAAAAATTCTGATTAGTTATTTTAAATCCTTGTGCATTTTTATTTTGGTATTCAGAATGATACTAAATCATAAAGAGATTTCCACATATTTTAAACAGGTTGACATAAAAAAAAAAAACATCTCTCTTGCTCTTTTGTTTGGCTGCGTTGGAGTAGAGAAAGTGCTTAAAGAAAAAAATCTAAAAAAAAAAAAAAGAGCTAAAGCCTCCAGGCCAGGCCAAGAAATATCTGAAGACAGATTTCTCAAAGGTTTTATGGACTGATTAAATGAGAGTGACTCTTGATGAGTGGGCCTGTGGCCGGATCACTAATTCACGGCTTCACTTCGACTCTGACGCCAGTGAAGCGGAGGAGGGATTCTGGTATGGTCTAGTATTATTAAAAATGAGCTGATTGGACCTTTTCGGGTTCAAGATGCGCTCAAAATGAAATCCCAAACATACTGTCAGTTTTTAGAAGACACTTTCGTCAGGCAGTAGTACAGGAAGAAGTCTGCATCTTTCAAACAGACATGATTTTTATGCAGGAAAATGCTCCATCATTGCAGCCAAGTGCTCCTCTGCGTGGCTGGCCAGTAAACGCTGACAAAAAAAACTGATGACAGGGCCCAGTTCCTCACCTGACCTGAACCCATTTGAGAATTTGTGGGCAGTTCTTAAACGGGATATATACAGTGAAAGAAAACAGTACCTGCAGGCACGGTAGACAACAGGTAAGCACATCCGCCTCACAGTTCTGAGGACCTGGGTTCAAATCCCGGCCCCGCCTGTGTGGAGTTTGCATGTTCTATCCCGTGCCTGTCTGGGTTTTCTCCGGGCACTCCGGTTTCCTTCAACATCCTAAAAACTATGCATTGTAGGTTGATTGAAGACTCTAAATTGCCTGTAGGTGTGAATGTGAGTGCGAATGGTTGTTTGTTTCTATGTGCCCTGCGATTGGCTGGCGACCAGTTCAGGGTGTACCCGGCCTCCTGGCCAGAGTCAGCAGGGATAGGCTCCAGCACACCCGCGACCCTGGTGAGGATAAGCGGTATGGAAAATGGATGGATGGAAAACAATAGCCCTTTCAGAACAATGTCTGGGACGCTTTGTTTTCTGCTGCACTTGATCGACTACAAATCTAGAAACTGACAGAATCCATGCATGGAAGGCTTGTCACCGTCATTGAAAAGAAAGGTGGCTATATTGGTCGCTCTTTTTATATTTATCATTATCTATCAATTTCTATTGGAATGTTTTTGTTTGTTTATAATTCTCACTTAAAAAAATGAAAATAAAAAAAAGTGAGATGGGAAAATCATTCCGTTGTGAAATAATTCTGCACACCAACAGTTGCTTAATAATTGTCTACAAATTTCTATTCTCCTAAGAAAGCCTAAACCTCACTTTTACTTTCTTGAACATTCTCGTTTGAGGTTTATTAACATTTTGGATTAACCTCAAGCACTGTGGTTGCTGATAAATAAAAATATTCCTCAAAAATTATACTTGCCTCAAGATTCTGCACATGGTCATCATATCATGTCTGAGTTCGACATGTATGGGTTAGCACATCTGCCTCACAGTTCAGCAGTCTTGGCTTCAAATCCAGGCTCCAGCCTCCCTGTGCCTGCATGTGTTTTCTCCGGGTCCTCCGACTTCCTCCCACATTCCAAAAACATGCATGTGAGCCTCATTGAAGATTAGAAATTGTCCATAGGTGTGAACTTGAGTGTGATAGGGTGTTGGTCTATGTTCCCTGTGAGTAACCCATGGCAAATGGTACAGAGAGTACCCCACCTCTCGCCCATAGTCAGTTGGGATACACTCCAGCTCACCCGCCACCTTAATAAGGATAAGCATTAAAGAAATTGGAAGGATGGATTCGGTCTTCAGGCGGCATGGTGGACGACGGGTTAGAGCGTCAGCCTCACAGTTCTGAGGTGCGGGGTTCAATCCCCGGCCCCGCCTGTGTGGAGTTTGCATGTTCTCCCCGTGCCTGTGTGGGTTTTCCCCGGGCACTCCGGTTTCCTCCCACATCCCAAAAACATGCATGCATTGGAGAGTCTAAATTGCCCGTAGGTGTGAATGTGAGTCCGAATGGTTGTTTGTTTGTATGTGCCCCGTGATTGGCTGGCAACCAGTTCAGGGCGTAACCCGCCTCCTGCCCGATGACAGCTGGGATAGGCTCCAGCACGCCCGCGACCCTAGTGAGGAGAAGCGGCTCAGAAAATGGATGGATGGATGGATTCGGTCTTCAATAATTCTCTACCTCTGCAGAAATTAATAGTAGTGTTTTTGCAGTGACTGTCCCAGGTCTAAACTGTTCTAAAACGTTTTGCATTCTTCGAGCACTAGACGCTACTCAGAACATGAATACACCTTGGATTGGTCGCTATGCAATCGCAGGACACATACAGAGACAATCATTGACATTCACACTGTCACTGAGTGGAAACTGAAGTCACGATGCATTTTATTCTCTCGGTCTCACACACACACACAAATACAAAGGAGGCCTCTTGTTTTAGTCCACAACATTGCACTTTATTAACACTCGTAACAGTAATGTTGCTTTTGCCTTTTTTTGCTTGTTTTAGTGGCTGTGGGAGATATGGAACTGTCTGCTTTACTTTACTTGTTTCCATTATGGAAGAATAAATTGGCTTGTGTGACAGAATGATTATAAATAACATCGCATCCAGCGTTTAATGCGGACATTGGGCGTCCCAATGAAAATGTCTGAAATCCTCATCAACCAAAAATGTAAACTTAAGTAACCTCGTGGTTGGAAGGGGTAAACATGCAAGCATATAAACACAGAGACAAACAACGGCTTTGAAAGTTGAAAGGATAAACAAATATTTACAGTAAAATTCTTTTCAACCACGTCTACCTACCTACCTATGGGGAATGTTAGGATTATCACTTTAGTTATCTCTATCACAACATTATACATACAAGATGATTAACCCCAACATTAGGATCACTTGCACAATCTACTGAGTTCCAATAATAATAATAATAGTATAAATACACTGCCAGAGAGGTATTAACTGAACAACCAAAATAATAAATAGTGTTACATGAATAATACCTCTCTGACGGCATTAATAATTCAAATGTTTGTAAAGTCAGAATGGTTGCTCAAGCTCTTGTATTGGATATTACTGTTGGTAATAACGTTGGTGGTGCTTGGTGTAAACTCAATACTGACCACTAATGACTGAGAACTAATGGAGAATTTTACTCGCTTATTTGCCCTTTAAGGCAGTTGAACCCGCGGGGCTCCATAAGCTGTAACTTGGGGGTCTGCAAAGTATTTTGCAATAAATGATGTTCATATCATTTGATAAAAAAAGTGCATTCAGTGTCCCCCTGCTATTTGCAGGGGGACACGTAACAGGGACTAAGCCCTGCTACGATAAGCAAAAATCTGCGAGTGACACCAGAATTGACTATACATGCCACAAGATGGTGGCTAAGTACAACTGTTCTAATAGCCAAGGTGAAGATGATGAAGCACCACTCTTCACTTCAACATCCTGGAGTTCCTTGGCACAAACATGGCGCTGAGGCAATACTTCTATATCAAACAGGGCTTTGGCCTAATATGAAAACAGCAAATAAGTGAGTTTTTCAGCAAATAGCGGAGGTTTAAAAAATAAATCTGCAAGTAGGTGGTTTGTAAACTAGCTTCTCTCTGTTCGCAGGCATTTTATTAGTGGGAGCAGTGCGCCTCAGCTCGGGACAATGGATAAATATTGAATTTAATTCAACTGTAATTCAGTTAGGTTCCTATCTACTAAAACAGATCATGAAGATTTAGATTGAAACATTTAAGAAATAAATAATTTCCATGGCATTTAGGAGTACACACAGTAAACATGTTAACCTGACTTTAGGATTATGAGAGGTCTTTGGAAAAATTTCACCCCGGAAAGGCGTCCCTGGACCTAAAAATCTTGAGCACCGCTGCTCTCAGATCAACATATTTTCTTTAAACCGGACAAAGCCAAATATGCTGAAGCCGTCTGAGTTGGCGGTGTGTGTAACAGAATACAGTTAAGAAGCATCCAGTGCACATCGTCGCATCGCACATGCAATCTTAAAAAAAAAATATATATATATATATATATATATATATATATATATATATATATATATATATATATATATAATACAGTGTATTTCCAGAGAAAGGGAAGGAAGCTTTATGCTGGTCAATCATGGATGAGGTGAACAATTTCATGGCCCCGCCTCTTTCATGACGGATGTTGGAGGCTGTGAACCTTGTTCCCCCGAGTGTGTCTTCTCATGTGCTGACCAAGTCCCGAATGACAACTAAAACTTGCATTACAGACTGAGCAGCGATATGGTTTCTCCCCAGTGTGTGTTCTTGCGTGTATATTCAAAGTTCCTTTAATTGAAAATCTTTTGCCGCACACTGAGCAGCTAAATGGTTTCTCTCCCGTGTGAATCCTCACGTGTCGGACTAGAGAGTCCTTCAGGTTGAAGCTTTTACCACAAATGGAGCACGTAAAGGGTTTCTCTCCTGTGTGGACCCTCATGTGTCTGTTCAAATTTGACTTGTCATAAAATAATTTGTCACACTGGGAGCATTTCACATGTTTGTTGTCAGTGTGACATGTCATCTGACCTTTAAAGTGTTCATCATCAGTGTCAGGATAGTATGACGATATGTTGTCACGATCTGAGAGTGGAGCTAAGAGGCTGTCTGCTTGGGGTTCTTTGCAGTGGTCTCCATCACTTTTTTTTCTCATGTGTTGACTTGAGCTGGTGCTCAGAAACTCAGCGGCTCCGTTCGCCTCATGTTGCCCTTTGTCTTCATCATCTTCACTCTTCACAACGATTCGAATCAGTGACAACTTAGTGATATCACCCTCCTCTTCTTCCTCTTTAACGTTTGGGGGCTGCGGCTCTTTGAACCCGTTAATGGCGTCCACTGTTTCTATATAAATCAATAAATAAAAAAGTGTCACTCGTGACATATAACAACAAATGATACTGATCGTTTATAGTTTAATCTATGAGGTGAGATAGGGACCGACCGCTGCCTTTTAGAACTACCTAAATTCATAGTTTAAACTGTAAATAACTTACCTGCGACCCTAATGAGGACAAGCATTATAGAAAATGGATGGATGGATGGCTGAACAACGGCTGATAGTTGATGTTGACGACACCCCGCCTGGACTGAGAGAAAGACAGACCATCACATTGACCAGGCATGGAGCCCATGTGAGCTACATCCGAGTCACATTAGTGAACTGCTAAAATGGCAACACCCCAGTAAATGTTAACTACAACTATTTGTAAAGCAATTTGACCAAAAATGAACAAAACTATGAAGTTTGTCACAGCTTGTATTCATCCATCCGTTTTCTATTGTGCTTTGGCCATGTTAGGTTGACCTCCTGGAGCCTAATCTAGCTGACTTTGGGTGAAAGGCAGGGTACAGTCTGGACTGGTCACCAGCCACATATAGACAAGGCAAGCATTCAAACACACATTCATACTTGTGGCAAATTTAGTCTTCAACGAAGGCTAAATGTCCCCCATCAAATTGGTTGGGAATCACTTTTCTTGCCTATGCCTTTATTCATCTTTTTTTGGGGGTCATTTTTGTTTTAAAATCTCTCCTTTTTTGTACGTACTGTTGTTGAAGTGTAGAGTGTGCTTACCAGTACATTGTCAACACACCATAAAATGCAATTACAACTTAAAGAAAAAAAAGTCTAATGTACCAGAAATGAAGAACAAAACTTTTAAGTTTGTCCTTTCTGCGTTGTGTGATGATCAAAGTTGTCATAATATATCGGATGAAAAATGTGTTTCAAGAACGAGTTTGCGTTTGGTTGTAACTATGGCGACGAGTGCACGCATGCTTGTGGTGCTAAGCAGCCTACCGAAGGGCTTCAGAGCAGTAAAATGAAGGCTACTGTGCGAGAAGAAGTGGACCAACCTTCTCTCTGCAATTCGTCTCGACTCTTCTTGAAAACAGCGTCCAGTAGTTGACGTTGTCGCTGGTTTTCCTCTTTTGTTCGCGAAAGTTCCTCCTCGTATTCTGCTAACGTTCGTTCAAATACCACAAATATTTCTTCCACGGCCGCACTTAGCCGCTGACTCAGCAACGCCTTCAGCATTTCAACTTTACACATTTTCACGCAAACACACTTTTACGACTCCGTGCCCCAAGGACTCGTTGCTTCCTTCTGCGTCTTTGTTCGCAGCTAGCTAAGCTAAGCTAGCTCGCGATGCACGCAGATGAGTCGATCTCAGCACGACCTCTGAATCGTGTTTACGCTATTCCATTGAAAACAAATGGTACACGCGCGTGCGCGCATCATCGAACGAACTGCGTAAGCATGCACAGTTGCGCACACAACCCCGGGGCTGTGTCAGTGTAGCTTAGCTTTGCTTTTTGCTCCTCCAGTGTCCGGACCAGAGCCGTGTGTACAGACGTTCTATACACAGCACTGGTCCGAACGTCACCACACTGCCATCTACAGTAGTGATACAGTAGCTCAGGGGTGTCAAATTCATATTTGTCGCGGGCCACGTCGCACTTATGGCTCCACTCGGAGGGCCGTTATGGCTGCAAACCCATATGATTGCCTCATGTTATTACATATACACAAATTAATGGATAATTACTTTTGAAATCAGAAGCCAGTAAAAACAGTTAGTTCTACTACAGTATGAATCCATTTTATTTTAAAAGGGGGGTTGGTAACAAAAAATGCTTGCAATATCTCAATATTTTTAAAAGTGAAGCCAGTTTGCAATTTTGGTATTTTTAAGAAACACAAAGTCGATGCACACTCTTGCGGGCCACATAAAATGACATGCCAGGCCGGATCTGGCCCCGGGGCCACCAGTTTGACACCTGTGCAGTATATGACCAAAGATACATTATTTGTGGTAAATAAACGTATGTTTAAAACATCACATCTAGTCGCTTATGCGGGCAGCCATTTTTAGATCTTTTTACGCTCGCACGAGTGCAAATTCACAAGAACGTGACATGTTCACCAATTCCTGGCCACTTTATTTACAAACCACAATAAATATTCGCAATGGCATGCTACATATTCGATTTCATTACATGTACAAAAGCTACATAATAAAACATGATCATAAACTTCATCTACATGCTACATACTTATCGAGCTGTGAGCCGATCTTGATTTGTTTCTGCCTAATCTCTTGCTCATCATGAAGCTGATGTACAACGCTTTTATTGTTTACTACAGTTCCTCTGATGGCCGCTGCAAGATTTTCATCTCAGCTTTGGATGGAATGATTGAAGCCATTGCGCTCAAAATCTGCCAGCCAACATAGTTGTATAGCGCACTGTATAGTGGGCCAGGTGCTACTCGCACTTAGACGCCACTTCCGGTCGAGAGTTGATGACGATTTCGCTGAACATGGCGACCCTCTTGAGTTGATAAATTATTCAATTACATTCTTATTCCAAGCTCATATCATATTCTGACGAGTACTGGCACATACATTGTATTCTTGAAAAAAAAAAAAAAAGGGTTCAGTTCCTCTTTAACAAACCACAGCACCGCAGGAAAAACGACCAGTCAGAGACAGAAGGCGTGACCGACGACGTGTCAATCATTTGCCGTGCACTTGCTGCCTTGCCCTAACTTATTTCCTTGGGCTTCAGGAGCTTCGCTGAAACTATCGTGGATTATCCACCTTTGGTTAGCAACATTAGTTAAAAAGAAGGAATTGGACAGATGGCGAGACAAAACAAGGTAAACACACAAGCGGCCTCTCAGAGGGGTCACAAGCAGCTGAGAGGATTCAAAACCGCTGGGGAAATAGTGACATTGCTGCTTGACAGGTAAGATTATCACCTCTTCTTGACTTGTAATTGATTGTACATTTCAAAACAAAATGTTAAACTGATAACATTTAGTGTTATAGTAACATTATTACGAATAAGTTATCCGACTAACGTCCAACATCGGCTTGTTTACAGTGCACATTTAATACAGTGTACGCCTCGGGGAAGTGAGGGGCATGGCTTTTGTCAGAAACCAAAACCTCGGAACTGTCAGGCAGACATGCCAACCACTCATCCAACGTGCTACCCAAGACAAACAGACAGATAAACAACCAATGTGAGACCCACTGACATTTTAACTGAATGCCACTTAACTTCTCAAGAGACCAATTAGTTAGCCAAATACGAATATACAGTAATGTGCATTCGAAATCAGAGCCCTTTCATCCAGATCAGGTCAAAATGTGTTCTTCAGGAGTCTGTGAGCTGTAGCTTGGGTGCTCATAAAATAATTTGAAATAAATTATGTTGAACCATTTGAAGAAGTGGATGCCAACATGTGGGTACTGGCACACCAATATGAAAAATACCCTATCTTAGCTTTGGGCCAATAAAAAGCTTTTATATCATTGTGATGTAATGTCACAAAAACCTGACATTTCTGCATGCATAAACAATATTATTATTATTAGAACAAAAGGCATAATATTACAAGAAAAAAGTCCTATTTTGGGAATAATTTTTTATTTATTTTTAGAATAAAAGCATCTTTTCCAAAGGGCATTATATTATCACAATCAAGTTTGTTGAATGTGTCAGTTTTACTTATATCGAGCGGCACACTTCCGTCATTAAAATCTGACTTTACTATCATGATATTATGACTTTACCTTGAAATTTTTTAAAATTTTATTCTCGCAAGTTTACGTACGCCTGCTCATCCAAACAAAATTTATCTTTGTTCTGCTAAGATTACAACTTTTCTTTTGTGGGGAAAAAATAAATAAATAAATCACCTTTACTCTTAGAGAGTAACTTACTGTTACTCTTTACTCTTAAAGAGACGGGGTTCTTATGTGTGTGACCCATTCTCCGAAACGGATAAATTTGTCATAGTAAAATGGTGTATTTTTTTTTCTTGAAAATAGGCAACTTTTTGATTCATTTGGCATTTAGATATCATTATATTTAAATGATATTAGGATGCTGAGGGGATCCCTATAAAAATGTACCCCCATCAGGGGTCCTGTGAGGTTCAAGACACCTAAAACACTTGTAAAAAAAATCAAGACAGACACAGAGGTAGTTCCGTTTTCAGACTTGCAAGGTGAAAACGGCCAAGATTGTACTTAGTTACAGTCTCCAACCATTTTTCTGAGTTCACTCTGCCGGATCCTCTCTTTTTATTACTTTAGGGCAGTTCCCTTGTTACATATGAGTTACAACGTCAAAAAGGTGGGGGCTTACATGCTTGTTGCAACTCATGTGATCAGCACATAACACTCTTTCTTGTGGTTGAGACAGTAGAAGAATTATATACTTCTTGTCAAGACACAGAAAAACTCCTCGGCTCAAGTTTATCCTTGCACCTGCAAGCACATGACTCATCCTGTGGGAGAAAGCTTTGCACGCAGTGATAAAACATTTCTCTAACTAGAAGTAAGCAGAAAAGCACAACACATGATAACTTATTTACATTTTTCCATCAGGTCCCTGTGCCCAAAAAGTTTGAAAACCCCTGAGCTAAATACTCGTCACCGTGTGTCTCTTCATGTGACTGGCAAATGCTGAACGAGCACTAAAATCTTTGTTGCAGACTGAGCAGGAAAAGGGTTTTTCACCGGTGTGTGTTCTTCTGTGTGTGACCCAATTCCCCCGTGCAGAAAACCTTCGCCCACAGACTGAACAAGCGAAAGGTTTCTCCCCTGTGTGTCTCCTCATGTGTGTGGTCAACGTGGCCTTGAGCGAGAAGCTTTGACCGCAGAATGAGCAGCTGAAAGGTTTCTCCCCTGTGTGCGTCCTCATGTCTGGCGTCAGATTCTTCTTGTGCGAAAATCGTTTACCACAAACAGAGCAGGGAAACGCGTTGTTTCGAGTGTTTTCTGCCATCAAATACTCATTCTGAAAGAATCCTTCAAAGACTGAACAGGCAAATGTCTCAGGGTAGTGGGACGACGACGTGTGGACATTGACGTCTTCTGACATGTGCTGAGTGTCTTCTGACATGTGCTGAGTGGAGTTGCAGCTTGTAGGCCCCGCAACTCTGTTCGCCTCACTTTGACCAGAATGAATCTGCGAGCCCTCGCCATCTTCGCTCTTCACAGGGACGGCACTCCCTGGCAACTCCAGGCCAAGAAGGTGCTCTCCCTCCTCTTTAACGTGGGGTGGCTCGGACATCTCTTCTTCCGCTTTCATGTGGGGGGGCTCTGGCTCCTCCGGCTCCACCTCGGAGCGCCACTCCTGCTGCTCGGGGGGAAGATGGTCATCATGGACATCTGCAGATCTGATCCCACTAAGGTCCTCTGTTGCTTGTGTGGCTGTAAACGAAAAGCATGTAATTAAATGGGTCCTCGGACCAATTACTTAATGAAAAAAATACTAATTACAATACGGTAATGGAAATAATAAGACCAAACAGGAGATAGGGAACGAGCCCTGCTGTGAATAGCGAAAAAACGTAATTGAAACCCCCCTAAATAGATTTAAAAATGCCTATATTTCTTCAGATGGAGAATTTTAGGTTTTCATTAGCAATGAGCTACAGTATAAGCATCCATCCATCCATTTTCTGAGCCGCTTCTCCTCACTCGGGCCGCGGGCGCGCTTGAGCCTATCCCAGCTATCATCGGGCAGGAGGCGTGGTACACCCTGAACTGGTTGCCAGCCAATCGCAGAGCACATATAAACAACCATTCACACTCACGGACAATTCAAAATTCTAAAAGTAAAATAATTTAATATTTCCTGTTTATTGAATATATGAGTTTTAACTTTCTGATGCAATATTCGGATTTATTGAGATGAACCTTGAAGTGTAAATGTTCCAGTAGCTCTTCAACAGATTATTAATTATAATGATTTGATTTGTATTATTATTTTTAAATAATAATAATGCCATCCTGTACACAACCTTTTGGCTGGCATCCACCAGAACGCTGGACAGCATGTTCACTGCTAACATCCTGGTGTAACTGTGTGCTTTTGATCAACTAAATAATTGTTTCCCTACATTCATTAAGCCAAGGCGTATATGCATTTTACATAAGAAAAAAAAGCTAACAGCACACCACTAAAGTGTCACAAAAAGTCAAGTAGCTGTATATACAGTGGTACCTTGGCCGAAGAGTTTCATTCATTTTGCGACAAAAGTTAAATCACTTGTGTGTCGAATCAGCTTTCTCATTGAAATGAATGGAAATGCCATTAAGATGATCAAGCTCCCCAAAAAACAGCCCCAAAATTTTATGTTGCGTGTTTAAAGAAACAGCCAGCCAATCGCAGGCCACATATAGACAAACAACCATTCACACTCACATTCACACCTATGGACAATTTAGAGTTTTTAATTAACTTACCATGCATGTTTCTGGGATGTGGGAGGAAACCGGAGTACCCGAAGAAAACCCACAAAGGCACGGGGAGAACATGCAAACTCCACACAGACGAGGCCGGATTTGAACCCGGGCCCTCGGCACTGTGAGGCAGATGTGCTAACCCGTCGTCCAGCGTGCCCAGCATACAGTAAAATATAATCAATTTCAGTTGAAAGAAATCAACTGTTTTTCCTTAATAACTCCTCAGCGTTTTCTGAATTGGCGGCACGGCACTTGATTTTGTTGGGACATATTCTGTTTAAGTGATTTCTTGATTGAACAGGTCTGTGGGTAATCAGTGAAAATTACCCAACAATTCTGATTAGCCACAACTAATTCATGATTTATCACGGGAGGTAATTACTTTTTCCACACAGGGCCAGGTAACTTTGAATAGTTTTTTTCCTCTTCACAAATGAAATCTCCATATAAAAAGTGCACTTGGGTTATATTTGTGTGATATCTACATTTCTTTGATGATCTTAAACATTAAAGTGGGGAAACGATGCAAAGATATGAGCATTTGAGAAGGGGACCAATACATTTTCACAGCACTGGATTACATTGAAATTTCACATTTTACAATCCGGCAGTTGTTTTTGCAAAAGTAACCCAAAAGTTAACATAGAAGTTGTGAAACGCACGCGCACACTCTCTCGGATTTGCCCAACATACAGTAGATCCAGAATGGAAGAAGTTCTGCGGCCTAGTTTAGCCCAGCCACCCATATCAACAACGGCAAACAACAGAAGTAACAAACCTGTTTTGTGTAACACAACTTGAGGCATTAAAACGGCGTCCAGTAGTTGACGTTGACGCTCGTTCTCCTCTTTCGTCCGAGAAAGTTCCTCCTCGTACTCTGCTATCGTTCTTTCAAACACGACAACTACTTCTGCGACGGCTGCAGTAAGTCGCTGACTCAGCAACGCTTTTAGAATTTCGACTTTACACATTTTCACACGATAATCGCAACACTTTACACTCACTCAGCGACGAATCGTCTGAGAGGTCGAGAAAGAGAACAAAGAAAAGTCGCGGCCAGGCTTTAGCCTGCCGGCCGTTCAATCCTCTATTACCCGGTTATTTTGCTCTGGCGAGGTGATTCTCCAACAATTCCAAAAGTTCCAACAATTCATTCGAAAATGCAGAGTCAAACAATAAGGTTGGTGAAGGTTCAGCGCTGTGCTCTCCCGCACGTGGCTCGGAACAGCTTCAGCGGAAGCTTTCGTTCCCCTGTTTCGTGACCAAAGCTGTTTCCGGTCGTGACGTCACGCAGTCTCAGAACAATCCTAGTTTCGCCCCGGTGTCTGGGTCCGTTCGGAAACTCATTGAGGCGCCCCCACCGCGCAATGAGATTGCGGCACTGAGAGAGCGTGCTGCATTTTCTTTAACTTTACTAATTAACGTGTTGCCTATTGGCAGAGATACGTCAGTACATCCGCCATATTGAATGTGTCAGCTTTACTTATTTATATCGAGCGGCACACTCCAACAACGTTCTGAGTTACCGATGGTTCCGGGGCGCAGAGAGCGCGCCCGGAGTGAATTTCCCAACGCACCCTCTGTTGATATGTTTGTTGTGTTAGTGCTATTAAGTGTAATGGAATTATTTCCATCCATCCATTTTCTGAGCCGCTTCTCCTCACTAGGGTCGCGGAGGTGCTGGAGCCTATCCCAGCTGTCATCGGGCAGGAGGCGGGGTACACCCTGAACTGGTTGCCAGCCAATCGCAGGGCATATATAAACAAACAACCATTTGCACTCACAGTCACACCTACGGGCAATTTAGAGTCTCCAATTCATGCATGTTTTTGGGATGTGGGAGGAAACCGGAGTGCCCGGAGAAAACCCACGCAGGCACGGGGAGAACATGCAAACTCCACACAGGCGGGGCCAGGGATTGAACCCGGGTCCTCAGAACTGTGAGGTTGACGCTCTAACCAGTCGTCCACCGTGCCGCCTGGAATTATTTATTATTATATATTTAAAAAGTGGACTGGACCACTTCTGACACCGTTGTTTCAGCGTTCCTCAGCAGTCACACTTCTGACACCAGTGCCCTGCAGTGTTGCTATACGGTGGATATAAAAAAGTCTACACACCCCTGTTAAAAAAAATAAAAATAAAAATTTAATATAAGAAATGAGCCCAAGATAAATCATCCCGAAACTTTTCCCGCCATTAATGAAGTTTATATATTAGAGAACACCCGCTCCCCCAATTTGATCTCAATATCCACTATAAATAGCGACAATTAAACAAAATTTAAACAATTTTTTTGGGTGCACATAATTACAACTACATTTGGGAAACTATTCACATGAATGATTATTATCTCGTTACAAATCATATGGGCAAGCTCAAATGTCATAACAAAAATTAGTGCAATTTCAACAATATTATGAATCAGCGTTTTCATTTACACATGCAATTTACAGCAGATCTATAAACGTACACGGTGGACGACTGGTTAGAACGTCAGCCTCACAGTTCTGAGGACCCGGCTTCAATCCCCGGCCCTGCCTGTGTGGAGTTTGCATGTTCTCCCCGTACCTGTGTGGGTTTTCTCCGGGCACTCCGGTTTCCTCCCACATCCCAAAAACATGCATTAATTGGAGACTCTAAATTGCCCGTAGGCGTGACTGTGAGTGTGAATGGTTGTTTGTTTCTATGTGCCCTGCGATTGGCTGGCAACCAGTTCAGGGTGTACCCTGCCTCCTGCCCGATGACAGCTGGGATAGGCTTCAGCACGCCCGCGACCCTAGTGAGGAGAAGCGGCTCAGAAAATGGATGGATAGATGGAGTTGTCCAGGATACAGGCTGCATTAATGGCGGAAAAAGTTTTGAAATGATTTATCTTGGTCTAATTATTATTATTATTTTTTTAAATCACAAAAACTTGGCATTTGAACAGGGTTGTGAAGATTGATTGAAATTATTATATGTATACGGTACACCCCTCTGACTCAGATACCTTCGGTGTCTCAATGAAAGTCAGATTTCATAAAACTCTATAAAACTTTTTTTTTTGTTTTTTTTTGGGCCATGGCTCGAGAGATGTCGATGAATGTTTGAAGCTGTTTTGGGACTGCTAAGGTGAAGTCACCAAGCAGGGCGATGGTGGAGGAGAGTGGGATGCCTAAGTTAAGGATCTTGGATAGCTCTCCCATGATTTCCAACCAAAACAGTTTAATTGTGGTGTAGAGCCAGAATTCATGTGGGTAATTGCGTGTTATGGTTGGACCGTGTGCACAGATGTCTGTATCCCTGGTGATAAGTGTTCTGTTATCATGTATTAAATTAGCTGGATACGGCTGTATCTACAGTATTCCCACTTCTGACACCAACGTGTGAAGTGGCTCTCCCGCTATTAAACACCAAGAAGAAGAAGCAAAAAATAAAAGGTGGAAGTTAGCATAGCAGCCAATGCTTTGTGTTGATGTACTGGGCAAATTTAAGAGGGCACAAGGAAGATCATAAAACAGTTTTAGGTGGGTCATACCCTAAAAACGTTATAGAGAAATGTAACGGCATATAATTAAAGTGTGTCCCACAGTGAATTCTCCATTAGTTCCGATGTGGTTGATGATAAATCATGTCGTTGACTTAGACCTTTCAGAACTTCAAAGATCATGTAAAAGATAAGCCTGGTAACAGACTTGTTTTGTACACAACAAACATTTCACTACATTTAACACCTTTTCTCTTCAGTTGTCTGTGTCTGGACCCATAACTTGTTAAGAGTAGAATCAAAGCATTCCTGGCGTTGAGCAGCCAAAAGGCATATTGACTTTGAAATACTGTTGTAAAATTTTTTTATTATACTGCGACCATCAAGGTGCGCTTGAACTCCTGCTTTTCCGTTCTCTCTTTATACATTTATATTTATACACAATCACATTAGAGGCATGACATTTTCAGTCCATTCACTGACTCGTCATCCAATCAATACAAATATAATTAACCTCACCTGGATTTGATTATGCTTCACACTCATTACAATTGAGCGCACATATGTCAACAGTTAGAAATATTAGTGGGCCCTTGGAAAAAATGCCAGAGGCATGGCAGTGCCGTCCCAAGCGGTCCTTGTTCTAATAAAATCACTGCATGAGGCATTATTCCATTAGTTCTCCAAGTACTTCTATACTGCAGTATACAGTTAGGTTGAATTCATTATTGAAATGAAATGATAGAAAAACTGAAATGTGCTTTTCAATTGGTGTCAGTTTTTATGGACACACATTCTCCCATCACCTGTTTTTAATAATCAAAACTTTTGGGCTCTGTAGTGTGTGTATGTAATGGTTTTGATTGAGACCTCTGGTACTTTGTAATTAAACACACTAAATACCCTCACCTTGGTGTTTTTTCATGTGTTGAAAGAGTCCTGAATGACAATTAAAACTGGTGTTGCATATTGAGCAGGAAAAGGGTTTTTCTCCTGTGTGTGTCCTTGTGTGTGTTATCAAATGCCCTTTTGTAGAGAATCTTTGACTGCAGACCGAGCAGGTGAAAGGTTTCTCTCCTGTGTGCGTTCTCGTGTGAATAATCAATCCTGAATTATCACCAAAACATTTGTTGCAGACTGAGCAAGAAAATGGTTTTTCCCCAGTGTGTATTCTTGTGTGTCTGATTAAATTTCCCTTCTGAGTGAATGTTTTACCACAAACTGAGCAGATGAATGGCTTATCTCCAGTGTGTGTTCTTGTGTGTGATATCAAATGTCCTTTTATCGAGAATCTTTTACCACAGATTGAACAGGTAAATGGCTTCTCCCCAGTGTGAGTTCTTGTATGCCTCTTCAAAGTCTCCTTTTGAGAGAAATTCTCACCACAGACTGAACAGGTAAAAGGCTTCTCACCTGTGTGTGTTCTCAAGTGTTTAACCAGTGCTGGACGAGCACGAAAACACGTGTTACAGAATGAGCAGGAATATGGTTTTTCGCCAGTGTGTGTTCTTGTATGTGTTATAAAATTTCCTTTTACGGAGAACCCTTTACCACAAACTGAGCAGCAGAATGGTTTCTCCCCTGTGTGGATCCTCAAGTGTCTGATTAAAGTATCCTTCAGTTTGAAACTTTTATTACATACTGAGCACCTGAATGGTTTTTCTCCAGAGTGAACCCTCAAGTGTCTTTTTAGTGTTGACTTGTTGCCAAAGGTTTTTTCACACTGAGAACATTTCAAGTGCCTGCTGTCAGTGTGACATGTCACATCACCTTGAGAGTATTCCTCATCGGTGTCAGCAGAGTGCGATGCTTTGTCGTCACTATCTGATAGTGGAGCTAAGAGGCTGTCTGCTTGTGATCCTCTACAGTGGTCTCCATCACCTTTGGCTGTCATGTGTTGACTTGAGCTGCTGGTCCGAGGCCCCGCCCCTCTGTTCTCATTGCTCTGACCTTTGTCTTCATCATCTTCACTCTTCACAATGACACAAATCATTGGGAGGTCCAACCCTTGACGCTGCTTTCCCTCCTGACTTTTCCACATTTCCTCCTCTTTCAGGTGTGGGGGCTTGGGCTCCTCCTGCTCTACCCTGGAGCTCCACTCCTGTTGGTTGGGGGGAAGCTCTTCACTGACATCTGCAGGACAGAAGGCGGCAAACAAGTCAAGCTTTGCTCATTGACGTCACATTTTACGACAGTGGCTCAAAATATGAATCATGTTTTTTATTTATTTAAAAGTGGTTTAAGTGTGTATGTCTACATGGATATTCAATTGAGCCACATTTATTACTATTGTGTATCCATTTACTGAACATGTGCAACAAGCCAAATGCAAATATTCACCAAATGGCTAAACATCAGGCAGAGACAACAGGAACGTAAACCATTATAAATCCATTCCATTCATTTTCTGTAGCGCTTCTCATCAGGGTCCTGGAAGACCTAGAATCTATCCCAGCTGACTTTGGCTATTGGAGTGGTTGCCAGGTAATCGTAGGCCATTTAGACACAAAAACATTCACATTCACACATTTGGACAATTTAGATTCTTCACTTGACTGAAGGAGCATGTTCATGGAGTATGGGAGAAAGGCAGAGTACTACCACAAACCCACACAAGCAAGGACAGAACATGAAAACATCTCACAGGAGCCCATATCTGAACCTGGGACCTATTCACTGCAAGGCAGACGTGCTAACCACTAAAACACCATACTACCAGCAAGTTTTCTAAAAGATAGAAACATCTTAAAAAATATCAAACATCATCGCTACATGTGTCTGCTACTGTGAGGTAGTAACTGAAAAAGTAGAGCAGTCTTGATAAAGGAGTAATGTAGCCTAACGTGACACCCTGTACAGTAAGAGTATATTAGTAACAGTACCGTATTTTCACGACCATAAGGCGCACTTAAAAGTCTTAAATTTTCTCCAAAATGGAGGGGGCGCCTTATAATGCGGCGCGGCGCGCCTTATGTGTGCACCGAGTTCCAAAATCTGTAAATGTTGTGTGACTTTGATGAGCGATCCGCTTGACTGACTGGGAAAATTTCCTGCCGACACGCTGCTTATATAGAGTTAAGGGGGACGTGACTGAGGACAGCATGCGGACGTCAAAGGGTGAATGGCGAGCGTGAAAGATGACGCTAAAGGCACACCCCCAGTAGGTATATAGCGCCGGTATGTGCATTGTGCAAAACAACATCAGTTTGGCTCAGGACCCCCGAAAATGGCACCTACGAAGAGACACGTTTACGAAGCACAGTTTAAGCTGCAAGCTATCAGTTACGCGGAGGAACATGGGAATCGAGCAGCCGCGAGAGAATTCAAGATCAACGAATCCATGGTTCACAAGTGGAGGAAGCAGGAAAACGAGCATCGCCAAGTCAAGTAGACGAAGCACCGGGCGAGTTACGCCACCATATGTGAATGGATTGTGGATGCCTGGGCTAAGGTATCTACTTTCACTGTTGTCCGAGCTTTCGCGAAAGCCGGCATCATTGCTGAAAAGCACGCCGGCAACGAGACTGACTCCGACAATGACGGGAGGGGACCCGGCGTGTTTGAAGGAGAACTTGCCCAGCTGTTCATTTTGGATACAGGAGATGAGGACTTTGATGGATTTGTGGAAGAGGATTGATCAAAAAATTGTCATGGGTGTGTGTTCCGGTTTTTGTCTTCCCCCTGTTTCACACACACCTGCTCCTGAGAGCATCTTCACCACCTGTGCCTCGTGCACCCTAATTACCCTTTGCATTTAACCCCATGTCTCATTCTTTCTCATTGCCAGTTTGTTGTAGTCACGTTCCAGCATTCCTTGTTTCCATGTCAAAGACTCACAGTAAGACTAGACCCTGTTCCGATTATCGACCTCGCCTTTTTATATCATGTTTTTGGATACTGTTGCCTTTTTTGGATTGCCTGCCTATGTACCGACCTCTGACATATATTAAACCTCTCTTTTTTGTTAAACTGTCCATTTGTTTTGGAGTCGTGCATTTTTGGGTCCTATCCTCTGTTCCGTTCGTGACAGCCACAGCATATCATAGCACATTGATTCCCAATTACTGGGCTGTCAGAAAACCTACAGGGAAAAACAACAAAGCAAAGCAACAAAAATTATTCAATTTGGTCCAAAAATCCTTTCTCTAACAAACAATGTATCCTTCACATCTATCTGTACCAGTTACATAGTCAGTCCTCACAAATAACAGTGGTTCATTAAATACACTGGTTAACAAATGAATTCTCAGTCCTTCCCTCAATTGCATTGTTGAAATCAAATGTTGCCGGGCGTGAATTGTTCATGTGTCTCCGGCCTGCAGATTTATGAGAACACTTTCCCAGCATCACCTCTAAGTATCGCCAAAGCACCAAAAGCTGCAGAAACGTGCGTTACGCCAGCCATGCAGTTGGCGTGAGGGACCGCACATTTCCACGGTCATGCCACTCTTGATACATCTGAACTTTACCGTGAAAAAGAACGGACGCCACGTTTTTGTGCGTACGCACCTTTTGTACACGAGGCCCCTGCTCTGTTGAAAGCGTCCAGTAGTTGAAGTTGTCTCGCGTTCTCCTCTTTTGTCCGACAAAGTTCCTCCTCGTATTCTGCTATCGTTCTTTCAAACACTACGAATATTTCGTCAACGGCCGCATTCAGTCGCTGATTCAGCAACGCTCTCAGCATTTCGACTTTGCACATTTTCACGCGATAATCACAACACTTTACACTCACACTCGATCTCTGCCGACGCGTCAACCTGCTCCGAGAGCTGACATGAAGTTTTAGTAAATAATCTTTACTCCGTTATAAGTTATAAATGTATACAGAAAAAAAAAAAAACGCAGAAAATGGGCCAAAACACGGATTTCTTTACACCGTCTTTCTCGCTTTTTCCTCTTGACACATTTTCCATTTCCGGCAGAAAAGACACAGATACACAGTCTACAGCATTACTGCCGCCCTCAGGTGTGGTTGTGTCATTACACTCTCTATCTTGTCATAATGTCTACCTGACTTTCAAGTACTGTTTTTTTAAAAAAAGAAATTCCCACAGGAAGCAATGGAAATATGAATAGTTTGTTTCAAGGTCAACATGTCAACAGCCTTACCTCTTTATTTAACTGTACAGGCATTGTTTAAGTAACTTAAAAGCAAACAGACTGCATAATGACACAGAAAAAAATGTGAACGACTCACCCTTGAAGAGGCCTGACAGACATTTAATGGAGAAAGAAGAGGAAGATGTTTGCAAAGGGATATTTTCTCCCAGTGATACGTACAGTAGAGAACAAGCCCTGCTGCAAACAGCAAAAAGAAAAATAAGCACAACTGAGGCCCACCGTAAATTTCATTTTAACTTAATAGTTTGAACTGTAACTATAAAACTAACTGATCAACTCATCTAACATCATCACCCTTAAAAATAAATGGCTTACAGATAGTTAAATTACAAAAAACAAAAACAAAAAGAATTGGAAAAGCACGTACATGCACATACAGCAAACACTCTCCTTAGTCCGTAACTTCCACTAAACAACTCAGGTTAAACGTAGCTACTCCCTAATATTCAAAGCTAATCTCTCCTTGACTTTTAATGTGTACTATTTTCCTATTAGCGAGTGCTTTGGTGGCATCTTAGGGAGTTTCAGAAAGACCAGAAACAAAATGCAAATAATTGAGGATTTCGCAAATACCTGGGAACAGGTTACAGAGGGGAAAAAAGTCAAATAGATTCCTCAGGATGCAAATACATAATTAATTAGTTTATGCTTGTACACAATAGATATATGTACATAGTAAATAAGAAATATAATTATGAATTATTACTTTCAAAATCATGCTCCATTGCTAGAATTTTCGTTATTTTAAAAATTCTAGTAGACTAAACACACTTTGTACATTCTAGCAGGTGACATATTCAGTATTTGTCTCACTTTCAGGACACGGAGGATGTCACGGGCTTCCCCTATTTTCCAGAGCTTTAATCGAGAATACTTCATTGTGCTAATTTCCTTAAATTCCTCAGAGTAACAGGGACACTGCAGCATGTTTTGATTTGCTCTTTCCAGGTCTCCACAGTTTCTTTGGCATGATTCTACAACAAAAGGTTCATAAATCATCTGTAGGTCCTGCAAGATAATCTCAAGTGGCACACCATCTTTAAAATAAATACATAAATAATTACGTCAATACATCAATAAATAAATACAAACTAAACAGATACGGAGTCTTAAACCAGCCTGAAAGAATAAAAATGGATTTTAAGATGTGTTTTAAAGGTGGACAATGAGGTAATGTGCAGAGGAAGGTCATTCCACAACGTAGGACCAGAAACGGAAAAGACTCCATCCCCCTCTGAGGTTCAGCCTAGACCTCGGTCCCTCAAGAAGCAGCTGATCACCTTACCCTAGGCAACGGGCAAGGGCTTAGGGATGCAGTAGCTCAGCGAGGTAAGGTGGGGCAAGAACATTTAGGGATTTAAAAACAAAGAAAAAAATATTAAAATGTATGTATTCTAAACTGCACAGGCAGCCACTGGGGGGAGTCCAGGACTGGAGTTATCCGGTTCCTCTTATGTACTGCAGTTAGGAGGTGAGCAGCAGCATTTTGAGCCAACTGGAGACGTTTAAGGGAGGACTGGCTGACTCCAAAATAAAGTGCATTACAGTAATCCAGCCAAGATAACCATGGATAACAACCTCAGTCACTGAAAGATGAGTCCAGGTAAAGCTTCTGATATAACTAATATATGAACATTATTGGATTCAACCAGAATACATCACTCACACACCTTGTTCCTCAGACTACATCCATTTAAAAGTGCAAACAATAGACCTTTCTTTGGGGAATTCACTGTGTGTGACAATCACATCATGACTTCATAGCAGAGTCATTGTGTGTGTCAAACCCAACCCGAGAGGATGGAGCAGGAGCCATCTAATCACCACACTGACTGCCATTTTTCTCAGTCACAGATTTGGGGGTGGAGCAAGAGACAGTGGGTTGACGGTTGAGTGCAAGGGTGATGACGCCATCACCTTTGAAGTTGCGGTTGACTCTCGTTGTTCCGTTAGAGGATGAACAATAAGTTTGTCATACCTGTAATAGGCAATGTTCCCCTTTTGCCGTCCCTCCTTCAACTTGCTCTTCCTCTGTCTCACCAAGTCCGAGAAGTCCTCATTGATGTAGATCCCAGGGCCCCTCGTTTTATACTTCTTTTCTCTCTCGCCGCTTTGAGGATCCCGTCTGTCTCTGAATTTTAGGAATTGAACTACAACCGGTTGACTCCTCTCTTTCCCGTTGTGTTTCCTTCCTGTCCGACGGGCTCTCTCGATGGCGATGGATTTAGCATGCTCAGGGTTTAACTTCAATACATTGATGAACGCCTTGCAGACTTTGGCCCAGGTCTCATTATCTACCTCCTCGATGCCCTCAGAAACAAGGTTATGCCTCCTGGATTGGTTCTCGGCGTAGTTTGCCTTACTTTAGAGCAAACTACAGTAGTCCATCACAGAGCACCTTCACGTTTTTCTCCAGATCATAATTGGTTTTGATATAATCCACCTTTCCCTGTGTGACCTGGATACTGAAGGGCCTACTGTCCTTTAAAGACTGGATGTTCCTCCTTGTCATGGTGTCAAGACCCTCATTAGTGGCTTTCATCATCATTTGCATGAGGTTGTTGCCATGGTCAGTCATGTTCTTTAATAACTCAGTGTAATGCAATTTCTGCTGCGCCAACAACTGCGTAACGAGCTTTGTGACTGCATTAATGTCAAGAAGAGTTCCTGCTGGACAATTTCTGGGTGACTCCAGAAGCTCGTGAAGACAGCTGAAGCTGCCAACGTACCATTACAAGTATTTCTCATAAATCTTTCTTTTCATGGAACTTTTTCTGTAAGTAAAGAAAGTAACTTTTCACATGAGAACTGTGAATACTCACTAACACTGTTGTTCCGCCTTGAAACCACATGGGGGAGGCAGTGTTTCATCGACTATCATGAAAAGTAGTGTACCTGTACTCTCACACCAAACTGTACACAGCAGGTGCTTTTGTCCACGCTGAAGTGATATTAACGAACCAAACATAAAACTAAGAGGTTGCTTTAAAAACAAAATGACCTTCAAGTACTGTACTGTATTGGTTTTGAATTGAAAATGATTTGGCGCTACTTTCTCATTTGGAGAAAGTGTTCTCAATTGCCTTAGCTGGTGAAGCAAAGGAAATTAATTGATTATATTCAAGTCGTTCAATATCATGTGGTATTCCACAGCTTCAGTGAATTCAATATTTCACTTTTTACATGCAGCTCACAATACATGGGCTCCTCTTCTTTTAGGACCTAAAATATGTGTGGAAGAAAATGCCATCGGCGGCCACAAAGTATCCAATTTATAAAGCTTGCATCAAGAGTTAAAATGTCAGCACTTGTATCAGGTTTGCAGTTTTCCTCTCAAAGTCTGACATTACACTCTCAGTCCCTGGAAATTGTGTTAATTTCTTCAACCGTGTTTAGAGGAAGCAGTTTTAAAATGGAATGTGGTGACATCATCTCGCTCTTCTGCTTAATCCAAAATTACATCTACGTTGGAATCCAGCTATGAAAATATGGAGGTGATCTTAAATCACACACGTTGGTGAATAAACATCAGGGTGAACATAAAATCGTTGTGTGAACACACCTGTATGCGTCTGTGGTAGACTGTTTACTGCATGTGTTTGCAGATCTCTCAAACCTCCTTGTGCCCTTTGCCCCTGCAAAAACTGTCCTTTTAAAAACAAACTGGGAATAAAGGTCTGAACCACTCTTTTTTTTTTAAACCTGTACTCGTTACTTTGCAGAGCATCTCATCTATCAATTAAATATCGATCTTCTTATTTTGTCTGATCTCCGAGCAGGAGAAAAGACAACATAAGAAGACTCAAAAGGACTGGATTGACTGTACAGAAACTCCAAAAGACTTTGGCCGTGAGGTCCCTCAGGGCAGCAAGAGGCACTTGAAAAGAAAAACTCCAAAATTACTCCGGTGCTACATCAGCACATTAAACTCCTGCACAGGTCCCTGTTTCTTGAACTTTATGAGCTGGGCCTGCTTGCACTCGGACTGCAAAATAGCCTTGTGTGAAACAATTGTTGTGGATGCATATCCTTCATCCAGTCCAGTGGATCTACACTGGAAATCCAAGAAAGTGCCAAATTACTACGAGTCACTTTCCTCAAACCATGCATACAATCCAGTGCCATAACTTTGAGCCTCAATGATCCAAATAGCTTGACTTTCATCCTAAGCACTATTTTCCGAAGCTTTCTAGCACCCACGCCCTGTTTTCTGTCTGGTTTCCTCTGACAGGCTTTGGGTCTCCCTATGCAAGCAGTTGGGCACTGCTTCTATAATGAGCAGGCAAGGCAAGGCAGGAGTGCAGGGGAATAGCTGCACCGGCATGATCAACCTATCGCCGTGACAGTTCAGGGACACCAGAGACAAGGGCGGCAGAATGTGTAGGCACTGGAGAAGGTGAGCTAGGTTGACCGGGTGAACAGACTTGCACCACAGGAGGTGACAGGCATGGAACAAGGTCAGAAACTGACAGCCACAATCAGAAATAATCAGTTTCAGTCAATTTACTTCAAATCCCGAACACCAACAAGAACACAGACAACCACACGATCTTTCATAGGAACACACTCCTTCCATGTGGCGACAGTCAGATCAGTAGCAGGGTTGAGTCTTTTGATTTTCCATGTTAGGGTATTGAGGTCTGAGGTTTTCTTTTATTGTGAAGTAGGTAAAATCGACTCTGTCCAACAAATTATGCAGACGCTGCCTCCTTATCTGTAGATTAATATCTGAGTGAAACATAAAATCTCTTCCGCTCTCGTTTTAGGCACATTGTTCGACAGCTTACACTGGTTCAACTGTAAATACTGTAGGTGCTGGGGCTCAGGTTTGGACTGGGACTTGGGCACAGAATACACGACACAGCAATAGTGTTCACAGCCTCGGTTTCGGCAGAGGCAGCCTCAGTCTCATATGTAGATTGAGACTCAGCCACCGTGTTAGGCACATATCAGCATCAGCTCTCATTTGACTTCAGCCACTGTTCTACTCTTTAGAATAGAGGTGACACTGACTGTTCTTAGGAGTGGTTAACATCTTTTTCAACTTCTTGGAAACCAATAAGTAATGGTCAGAAATGGTAATCGTCATTGTCATCATCACTAATATTCCTGAAGCTTCTGGAACCTTTGGCATTTTGTTGTAACCGTCGATCTCGCGTGGCAGCCCTACTGCATGTCGAGCTTGCCGAGACTTGTCTGTCAGACCCAGATCAAGCTCTTCCATCAAAGGCTGGGTGAGTCTTGGGGTAACAGAAGCATTGTATGCAACCAGAGAGTCTCGTTCATACACGCTGTACTCCTTTTTTTTGTAGCTGTACTCTGTCATTAGTTACTATTTCACACCACATTCTCTGCTGTATGTTGCAGGTGGGGATTTCCTCAGCGCTGTATATTCTTGAGCTCTTAGTGGAGGCGAACACAAGGTGTGTATTTTCACTGCCGCTCCCTCCCACCCCCATACAGATTAATCCTACTCCCTCCCAATAGAATTTTTTTTTGGACAAAATCTTACAGAATCCCGTGAAAGTCATGGTTTCAAAACAATGCATGACTGCAAACCAGAGGGACTCAGCAGAACGACGAAATAAAGTGCAAAGCCTTTTCAACTGACTCAGATGGCAATCGCTCGCTTTTGTACAAAGCCGAGAGAGAGCCACGATAGCATCCCTGTGTGCTGGGGTGCCCTCATGGGGTGGCTATGAATTTGTTGGCCACCCCACTGGCCAGTCAGTCACATAGATCATAGAGTCAGTTATATAAAATGGCGGAAAAGTTCCCACCACACAAGAACACTTTGCAAAGTGGAACTACTAGCAAAAGGATGTTGCAGGAAAGCTACTGGAAAACCTGGGAAAGCAGAATTTATGTCTGCTGTTGTTGACAAATCAGCAGATTGTAAAGACATGGCCCATCTGAAGTGTAATTCTAAAATGCAGGTAATTTCTTTTTTTGTCCTATTTTTTAAAATGATTTTAAAAGAGACTCCCAGAAATCTGTGTGGTGTTTCAGACTCAGAATTCTAATATGTAGGGTGGTTCTTGTAACATTAAACATTTATATAGTCTTGTTTTGGGTGTGCACAGGGGTAATTTACATTTTAAAAGGATTGTAAATCTAGTTCTTTAATCTATCTACTATAATAGCATAATTATCCAACATCAAAATTGTGGTTAGTGAAAATGCTGAGTGGCTAGTAACTCTGGGAAACCACTAGACACAGTGGCTGGCGAGCAAAAAAGTTAAACTCAAGCTCTGCTCCAAAGTAACACTTTGACCTCCCCACAGGTCACATTACCCTGTGGGAATGGATCTTCCAGTGAGAGGGAGAGGAATATGGAATAAGGAAAAAGGAAGATCTATGGAAAAGGAAATTGTTACAGAAATATTCACAGAAAATAAAAATAAAAATCAGTTAACACTGAAATGCATCCTTTTACATCGACAGTCCTTTCTGACACAGACACACAAACACACACACAGACACACACACACACACACACACACTCACGCAAAGTGTCATCGTGTTGAGCTTGATCTTCGTCATATCAAAGGCTACACAGTATCACACACATACAGCGTTTGCCCTTGAGCCACATCTTCCATTGTGTAGCGTTATGAACCGACAGTCTCAATAGCACCTGTAAATGATTCTATGCAGTACAAAGATGAGGTATGAACTTCAAAAGGTGAGGGGGGGAGAAGAGGAGGCAGATCTTTGACATAGTGTTGCTTTAAGATCATGTGACCTGTAGTCAAATGGGACAAACGTGTGCCTCAATGTGACAAAACCACGCATTTGAGGACATGCCAACGAAAAGATTGAGGGAGATGGCAACAAAAGGGTGAGGCTAAAGGCCATCACTGTTCATCAGGAATCAAATGTAATGAAATAACAATGTGTTTTATTTAAAATTAATTACCAGTGTTGATCGAGAAACATTTTAATTAGTTCTGACACCATTAACAAACACAATGGTTTCAAAAGGTACGTACATCCCTGTTCAAATGTCGGGTTTTAGTTGCTGTAAAAATGCCACAAAGATAAATTATTTAAAATAATAATTTGAAATCATTTTAGAACTGTTATAAAG
Source organism: Phycodurus eques (assembly GCF_024500275.1). Lineage (NCBI taxonomy): Eukaryota > Metazoa > Chordata > Actinopteri > Syngnathiformes > Syngnathidae > Phycodurus > Phycodurus eques. Next base: position 24,964,744 of record NC_084526.1, read on the forward strand.
CATGTATTTGTGTGGCAATTGGTTTAGGGGGTAAAACTAAAATAAGTTGGTCGTGTCACATCAGCTTAAGGGAATGTGGCTGTGTTAATAATTAATCTTTCACGTTCAACTCCATGTTGAAACATAGTCAGTACATAGTATTTCCTCTGACATGAGTGACATGCAGTGTGCATGTGTGTACATAAAGGAGGTGTTTGATTGCTGCCCCCTCAGGCCTTCTCCTTCAAGCGCCCTCTTCTTCTTTTGATGTTACCTCTTTCTTTTGGCTTTTTCCCCGCCAAATTTTTCTTTCACTGCCACATGCTCTGCTCGGTGTCCTATTAATCTTTTATACTATACACTCCTTTATGCGATAAAAAGGATCATCAATCAATGTCAACTTGGGCCTCAGAGTACGTTGATATACAAGGACCAAGGTGCAGCACATAGTCATTCTTTTAAGGTGCGCTGTCAGACATTGGATATTCTTTCAGCGGTATTGTACAACACGTATAATCATGAGAGAGATTTCTTGTGAATTGTCGGCTGTATGCATCTTTCCATCTATGTTGACTGTATAATTCTGCTTTCAGCAGTAATTTTGCAAATGCATTGCAAAAAAGTGTTTAGACAGTTTCATCCCCATTTAGTCTAAAATCCTTTAATCGTGGTTGTGTTATATTTGTCCTCTAATAATTACACAGCAATTATGTTAATACTAGAGCAGGCAATTATGATGCATGATTGGTTTCTTCAAATAAAATCTCTGTAACCTGAAACGCAATTTTGTGCGTGCGCTGTGCGCGCGTGTGTGTGTGTGTGTGTGTGTGTGTGTGTTTGAGACAGGAGGGAATAGAGCCGCATTAATGACAACCTGCACTCTTAAGTAAAGTGATGCAGAGTATTTATAGAATCAGCTGGGCTTCTGAGGGCATGCATATGAGGAAAGTTAAAAAAAACACCTTAAAGCACGCACACACGCGCACGCACGCACGTACACACACACACACACACAGCTTAGTTACACATGCTGTGGTCACAACACAGAGACGGGATGCCTTCCTGCATGGTGGAATTAAGGAGAAGTTCCCAGCGGATGCAGTGGCGAAGGCCGGAATCCTCCAACGAGGTGCAAATGTTCACAGGAGACAGCGTCCAATAGCCCAGGCCACGGAAGAGGACGGCTGAACAGGGCAGCCCCACGACCGAAGCTAGGGTCCAAAAAAGAAATAAAAACTACATAATGAAATGACGATGATATAACATCACTAAACACAATGATAGTAAGACAAACTGGGCTCCGGGGTACAAATGTTGAATTTTAGTATGTGATATTTTTTTATATGTTCCCTAAGGTTTGTTGAGCTAAGGCACATATTCTACATTTGAATAGAATCTCAAGGCACATCATCAAACAAAAATTTCATAAAAAGTGGATACACAGGTTAATTATTTACCTTATGAGATCTAATGGAATAGTGTTTAGTTGTTCTGTCTATACTTAACAAAGAAACACTTTTTATAACAAGGAAATAATCTTTGGGCAATTACAGTAAGGGAAATTCGCGGATTTCCTGGCACACCTGATGGTCTCTCACAGCACACGAATGTGCAATGGACCACTAGTTGGGAATCATTAATGCATTAATAATAATGTTTAAGTTTTAACATTTACCAATACAGGAACATATACAAAAAAATCTCAATGAGATTCCCAAGCTAAGAACTATACTCTTATCTATTGATTGGTAAGCTAGTCCATGTTATTTAACCGTGTGATAGTACTACAGAATATATTCATGCGGTCACTATAAATCAGATGGTTTGACCAGTGAATGACTCCAACCAGCAAAATTTATGTTTAAAGAGCTCCCACAGCAGCTTGAGATGCATACTGTATACACTACATTAGCACTGAGGCATCTGTCTACATTATAGACAGAGGAGTGACATATTTTGGGAGGCAGTCTTGCATTTGAAATATTTGACCCTTGACCCCCTCCAGTTCTACTAAGCGAACACTTCCTAAATATAGTTGGCCTGCACAACACATAGACATCCATCCTGCAGTAAAGTGTAGCATCACACCACAGTGTTTGACAGCTGACATTTCAGTTCATTATGCCTTTTTCATGTGCAACAATAGGAACAGTCAGCTGTCAAATATGTCAATACCCAATTTGAGTTTTCAACATTAACACTGCAGTAGATCAATAACAAATTGGCCCTGTTTGAGTTGTAGCCAGTTGCTATAGATACAGTAAAACGCCCCCTAATTAGAGTGTTCATACTGTGGGTGCATTTCTGCAAAACACACATGGAAATTACTACCTAGAAATGTATAATTTTGTGGTTTTTATATTTTTACGGCTCAGTTTCATTTATTTCCCACTCAGGTGCTCTCCCAGTGGTTTATAGCAATATGTATGAGTGTATGATACAGTACATACTGTTATTTATTTGTTACACTTGTAGTTCTGGAAGTAGAAAGCAGTTATCAAATGACTAAAATTTCAATTATAAAAACAAAAAAGAAAAACCGTTTTTCAACAGAAACCACAACCACAGTGAGCAAATTTTTCCTTGCAGCTGGTCCCTGATAACTTGAGAGTACTGGGAATAACTACTGTACAAGATGATAGCCTGCTAGTGTTGCCAAGACAACATCCTCCACATGCTACCAAGATGAAAAAAACAAGCAAACATTTTTCAACCACATTTTAGTGGAAAGCTTGTCTGACCATATTTAGGAATTCCTAAACTTAAAGGTCCCCTTCCATCAGAATTCATTTTGTTCGACTGTTTTATGCGTAACATAGGTCAGTTAAAGTCTATGACGTGTGTGTGTGTGTGTGTGTGTGCGTGTGTGTGCGCATGCATGTGTGTGTTTTTGTGTGGTGTACATCCGTGTTACAACAATTGAATAGACACATTACCAGTTTACTGTACCTCTATATGTAAGTTTAAAAATCATAGGTTTGAATCTTCACGTTATTATCAAGAATGCACCATTCAAATGTCAAGGAAACACCACAGTGTATTATTTTTATTGAATGCAGGCATACTGCATATACAAAGACACAGACACGAAACCCCACTGCTGTTTTGGTCTCGTCGCCTTGGCTACCTTTCACTCTTCTTGTAGCTTTTGGTGTGTCACTCAATGCAACAGGTGTTGAGCTGCAGTGGCTTGAAGATCTGGATGGTTAGCTTTGTCCAGCAAACCAACACCTGGGATCCAGACTCACGCTGCTGGATTTTCAATCACACAGACACACACAAAGGCCCCCTGAGTTCCAGGAATAACACAAAGACGTTGGAAAGGGAGCCTCCTTTTCTCTCCTCCTCTGCCTGTCTGTATCAGATATGACCAGAGAACTCTAACTATTCTCTTGCCTCTGTTTCACTGATCTTGACTGGAAGTTGCCCTGACATATTTTGGGGGTTTTAAATCAAAGCACCTGGAGAAAACCCACGCAGGCATTGCGAGGACATGGAAAAGCCACACAGTCAAAATATTAGAATATAGCTCTTAATATGAAGCAGGACATTTCTCCACCACTACAAATTAAAACCACCAATTGTATTAGATTGCATAAGTGGTCATAATATTACTTATTTATTTTTATTTTGTCCTGTTCGGCTGTTTAGGTCAAGCAGAAAGGAAGATCTGTATCCCTCTTATCCCAGGACAGTTTTATTGTGTCACAGTGGACTTTTTAAGCTGCCACTGTGGTTTCTTTGTATTCTAATGGATATTTATGGAAAATTACAGTCGTTCAGTCGAACAGAACAAAGTTTTTAAAGGGGAGTGACCGCATAAACAAAAAGGAGAGAGAGTCATAGATACATAATATTGAGGCCTGTTAGTGTACAGTCTAATAGTCAGTGGATGTTGTACACAGTTCTTTTAGTCCTTTAATCAGTACACCACGTGATTGAGATCAGTTCAGTTCCACTATATCAGCTGCCCTCCGCAGGAACTCTGCCTTCAATTAGCCCAGCGAGAGCACCAAGGACTTATTTTGCACACACAAAGTCTCTTAGGTACTCACACTCTGTTATTTGTTTGTGTCAAAGAAATATATGTGGCCACCTACCTAAAACAGTGACTAACTGTAAACTGGACTGTTGACCTTATTTCAGAGGCCCATTTGAGACATAACCTCCGAGTTGCTGTTGGCTCACTTGGCCACTTCCTGTTTCCTGTGTCCGAAAGCCTTGTAGCCTGTCAGTGGCAGGCTACAAGGCTCCACATGGCGACATCACATTGACAAAATACTTCCTTTACTCTTTGCTGTAGATTGAGGACAGCGGTGGATGTGACTATTTGTGATTATAGGTGTTTGTGACCTCTGGTACTTCAAAATAGTTTCTAATTTATGACTTACCTTCATGAGTTGTAAACACAAATATTGTTTATGGTGAGGTGGTGGTGCTACAGCAGTGGCACAGTTCATAAGGACCAGAAGCTATTTTGAGACCCCCTTAAAGTATGGAAGTCAGGAAATTGTACCTGTAGAGATGCTAGTTTGCTTTCCAAGCACTACAGAGCTAGGTGCCCATAAGCTAGACACAGAACACCAAAGAGCAACATTCCTCTGTCATTTCACCATTAGTAAATGTCCACATGGGTTCTTTTTAATATGGGTGAATTTCTGATCTGTGTATGTTGCATGTTTAAGTCCAGTAACCCAGTGAAACAAATGACTCTACCCTCTTGTGTGTTTATAATGGCTCATTCCTCTTTTTTGGAATCCTTAGAGTTAAGTTAAGTTAGGGCCCAGTTAAAACATTTCATCGGGATCAGATTGATCTTGATACAATTAAATGTCAAAATGGAGTGTTTCAAACCAGGATATGTGATCATGATCCTTGTCAAAATGGGATATGGATTTGGTAATGCAATCCTACCCGGAATCCTGATCAAATGATGTTTGTGGTTATGTATTTCAAAATTCCAAGGTGGACCTTAGGGTAGTTTTTGTCATATAGGGTAGTTTTTGTCAAATCCGCTCAGTTTTTTCCCCGAGTTACTCACCGGAGCGGCGTCCGCGGTTTTCGGCGCATGGAGGCGGAAGCGGCCCCACAGAGGGAAACGGAGGCGGAAGCGGCGCCACAGAGGGAAACGAGCCGGCATTCAGGTGAAACTCCGCAAAAGAGGACACAGATTGGCGTTCCCGTCGATCCACCTCGCGAATGTACGCTCCCTACCCAACAAAATGGACGAGCTTCATCTTCTGTTAAAGACCAGTAAAGACTTCGGACGTTCCGCGGCCATGTGCTTCTCGGAGACCTGGCTTTGCGACGCTGTACCCGATGGCGCCGTCATGCTTCCCGGCTTCAACATTCATCGAGCGGACCGCGACATGGAATCATCGGGGAAAACAAAGGGCGGCAGGATATGCCTCCATATCAACGAAAAATGGTGTACGGACGTCACGGTGCTCAGCACACACTGCAGCCCGCATTTGGAGTCGCTGTTCTTGAACTGTAAACCCTTCTACTCGCCACGTGAGTTTGCATCGTTCATACTGGCTGGAGTCTATATTACGCCTCAAGCTAACACGAACGCCGCATTGCTAACGCTCGCCGAACAAGTCAACGAAATTGAAAAAAAACACCCGGACTCACCCCTCATTATTCTCGGGGACTTTAACAAAGCTAAACTCAACCACGAACTCCCTAAATACAAGCAGCACATCGACTGTCCCACCAGGGAAAATAATACTTTAGACCACTGCTACACTACGGTAAAAAACGCATACCGTGCTATACCTCGTGCAGCCCTGGGCTCGTCTGATCACTGCTTAATTCACTTAATACCGACGTACAGGCAAGAACTTAAATGTGCGAAGCCTACAGTGAAAAAAAAAAGTCAAAAAGTGGACCAATGAAGCCAAGATGGAACTTCAAAGCTGTTTAGACTGCACAGACTGGAGTGTCTTTGAAACTTCAGCTGGCAGCCTGGATGAATATACGGACACTGTCACATCCTATATCAGTTTCTGTGAAGAGGTTTGTGTACCAACAAAATCATTTCGGACATTCAACAACAACAAGCCGTGGTTCACTGCTAAACCTAAGCAGCTTCGCCAAGCTAAGGAAGATGCATATCAGAGCGGGGACAGGGCCCTGTATAATCGAGCTAGAAACCAGCTTACTAAAGAAATTAACATTGCAAAGAGGATCTATGCAGCAAAGTTGGAAAAACAGTTTACCCCGAACGACTCAAAATCAGTCTGGCGTGCATTCCAATCGCTGACTAATTACAAGCGACGATCCCCCCAAGCTGAGAACAATAGCACACTAGCCAACGACTTGAATACCTTCTACTGCAGATTTGAAAAGGACAGTTTCACACCACACACCCACCCGGCCGGACCCGCGACCACAACCACACCTCTGACTTCTGCGTTAACCATCCATGAACAGGATGTGAGATGCATCTTCAAACAACAGAAGATTAACAAAGCGGCAGGCCCGGACCATGTGTCCCCATCCTGCCTCAAAGTCTGCGCGGACCAGCTCGCTCCAGTCTTCACTCAGATCTTCAACAGATCTTTGGAAATTTGCGAAGTTCCATCCTGTTTCAAACGCTCCACCATCATTCCAGTCCCCAAGAAACCTGCAATCTCTGGTCTGAATGACTACAGGCCTGTCGCTTTGACATCTGTGGTCATGAAGTCCTTTGAACGTCTCGTGCTGGACCACCTCAAGAGGTGTCACAGGTCTCCTGCTGTACCCCCTGCAGTTTGCCTACCAAGCGAACAGGTCTGCGGATGATGCAGTCAACATGGGACTGCACTTCATCCTAGAACACCTCGACAGTGCAGGGAGCTACGCGAGGATCCTGTTCGTGGACTTCAGCTCAGCGTTCAACACCATCATCCCTGAACTCCTTTCAACCAAGCTTCTGCAGCTCAGCGTCTCACCTGCCATCTGCCAGTGGATTTACAGCTTTCTGACGGGCAGGACACAGCAGGTCAGGCTGGGGGAGGCCACCTCATCCACACGCAGCATCAGCACTGGGGCGTCCCAAGGTTGTGTCCTCTCTCCACTGCTCTTCTCTCTCTACACAAACGACTGCACCTCAGCGAACCCGACTGTCAAGCTCCTGAAGTTTGGAGATGACACCACTGTCATCGGCCTCATCAAGGACGGGTTGACGAGTCTGCATATCGACAGGAAGCGGAGCGGCTGGAGCTGTGGTGTGGCCGACACAACCTGGAGCTGAACACGCTCAAGACTGTAGAGATGATCGTGGACTTCAGGAGGCATCCTTCGCCACAGCTGCCCCTCACGTTGTCCAGCTGCCTTGTGTCAACCGTCGAGACCTTCAAGTTCCTGGGAATTACAATCTCTCAGGACCTGAAGTGGGCGACCAACATCAACTCCGTCCTCAAAAAGGCCCAGCAGAGGCTGTACTTCCTGCGGCTTCTGAGAAAGCACGGCCTGCCACCGGAGCTGCTGAGACAGTTCTACACAGCGGTCATCGAATCAGTCCTGTGTTCTTCCATCACAGTCTGGTTTGGTGCTGCTACAAAAAAGGACAAACTCCGACTGCAACGGACAATCAAAACTGCTGAAAGGATTGTCGGTACCCCCCTACCCACCATTGAGGACTTGCACGCTGCCAGAACTAAGACAAGGGCGTGCAAAATCCTCTCGGACCGTCTGCACCCCGGTCACCAGCTCTTCCAGCTCCTTCCCTCAGGTAGGCGCTACCGATCAACGCAAACTAGAACTAGTAGACATTCCAACAGCTTCTTCCCTCTTGCGATCAACTTCTTAAACACCTAACCTATAATTCCATTACAACAAGCTGGAAATTTTTTTGACTTGAGTTCGTTGTCACATTTCTGTGGGACCAATTATGTATTACTCGTGCACTCACCGTAGTTGTCTCGCCATGCTGCACTATTTGCATATACTGGCCACTCATGCCAGAGTAGCATCTGCTCCATTTGCACACTGATTGAGGAGTATCTGCAACATTTGCACAACCAACATTGTCCCAGATGATCGCACTACTCGTCACTTTAAACCGCATACACTCCTTGAAGTCTCAGCGCCCTTTGCACAATGGTCATTGCACCGGACTATTGCAATATTAGTCATTCGAACTGCTCTAAGTGCTAGCGGACTCTGCATATTTTTGCACAATTGTTTTCTGTTTTTTGTCAATGTCTTTATGTCTCCAAAGTGTTCTGTAAATTGACTGTCTGTTGTACTAGAGCGGCTCCAACTACCGGAGACAAATTCCTTGTGTGTTTTGGACATACTTGACAAATAAAGATGATTCTGATTCTGATTCTGATTCAGATACTGCCCTGCAGTTCCATTATTGGAGTCGGGAGGGCGCCTTGTGTCCTCTCTCTCTCCCCCTCCCCTCTCTGTTTTCAGCACCTGTCTTCAATCAGCCTCATCACCACCGGTGTATATAAGCCTGCCTGTTCCCAGAAATCCTCACCTAAGTATTGTACCCTCTCCTAGCAATACCACGGCCCAGCTTATATCAAGTAAGCGATGTTGTTGTTGTTTTTGTTGTTTGTTGTTTGTTGTTGTTGTTGTGCTCCCCTGTGTTCCTGACCCATGTCATTCCTGCCACCAAGCCAGCCGCCTGTTCTGTCCACTGCATGCCGCCTGTCCACGCCGTCGCCTGCCACCACATCCAGGACCACCTCCATAACCTTTCCTCAATAAACTGTTCATCATTTTACATCTGCCTCCGCCTGCTCTTGGGTCCAGCTACTCCCCACACGTGACAGATTTGATGCTAAAGATCGGGCTTATCATTATACGACTGGAAAGGTGGATCAAGTACAGATTTGAGGTGGATTTAGAGAGATGTTAGTACACATGATAAATTGATTTCTTACATTTTTCCTGAAAAACAAAATGGGTCAAACCTGGAACATCAGAGTACAAAATATACACTAAGCGCCATCGTAAGTGCTGCTGTACAAGCTCAATAATAAACAAAATACTTGGCCTACTTACTCAACCCGTTCCCAGTTATAAAATTCCATCAATCCATTTTCTGTACTGCTTATCCTCACTAGGGTTGTGGGTGTGGTGGAGCCTATCCCAGCTATCTTTGGGTGAGAGGTGGGGTACACCCTGAACTGGTCGCCGTCCAATTGCGAGGCATATAGAAACAGACAACCGCGAGGCCGTGATTTGAACCCCGGTACTCAGAACTGTGAGGCAGATGTCCTAACCAGTCGTCCAGCATGTCTCCTTATAAAATTTTACTAAAAATTATTTCACTGAATATTACTATTAAGGTAACCTTTAACACCCCCATCCTAGACAGTAGGCTACGTCAGTGATTCTCAATCTGTGGTACACTGAACAAAAAGTACTTAATTTTTAGTTGCACGTGATTCAAATCTGGTTAACTGGTATTGTTTTCCTCTCTTTTCCTTGAAAATAATCAAATAATACATGTTAGTTTAACACATTCTAACCATGTGCAACCGATGTACATGTTCAAATGAAGAAAATTCAAACGACTTTCCTTTTTCAGTGCCACTAGTGTTATGCGGGTTCCCTCCAGTGGTACACGAGAATCACTGCCTGAGTACAGTTTAGTTGTATTTAACCTGTACGTTCAATAATTTTGAATTTAATCTTAATTTTTTTTTAAAACATTTAATTTGGTAAAATTTTTATTTAACTTTTATGTGCAATACATTTTAATGAAATCATTAAGTACATTTTTGTATTTTCCTTTAAGCACAGTACTAACATTCAAACTACATGTTACAGTGGCTTACAATAACATGAAATACAAATTTTCTTTTAGGAATAAAACCTTTGTCTTGTTTTTCATGACCATTTAGGCCTACTATGTTACTGTATTTTAATGTTGGTCATTATAGTGGAATAGGAGAAGTCAGAGAAATAGTGAGCTCTGGGCATTGAATCGATCGCAACTGGACTTTTTGGGTTGTCTTAGAAGACGTTTCTTGCAGAAGTAAAAAAAAAATAAAAATTTAAAGAAAATTATAACATGTATAGATACTGTAAATGTATTTGTATGCCTTAATGATGGTAGTTGTTACCGGTATATGCAAATGGGACCATCCACCATATAGCTGTGAAGGTGCTCCCCTACAAGCACTATTTGTCCCTAATAGCTTATTCCCACATTGCTGCCCTTCCCATAATGTATGTCGCCTCAAGTCCCTGTCACACTCATCTGTCTGCAACCGCCAGTTCTTCATTGTGATGTTGCAGCAGATGGAAGCCCTTTCAGGACCATCCGCTGGGGCTTTATCCCTCCTCATCCCGGTCCAAGAAGACATTAGTCATGCCTCTAGGCCACATGAACACAGGAGGGCTAATTGGAAACAGATCACACACACTGGCACTTGTCATGAAATGTACACAAACAATCATATACACAGGCGAGTGGACTCGCATACAGGCCATTCCGCATACACACACAAACACAATATCACACACTTAATTAATCAGACCCTCACACTAACGTGCTCACACAATGTCTTGCAAACACTTGCTCTCTGTCTTTCAGAGGCCCCTCCATTCCCCAAAGGAATTACCTCAGGGTGAGGGGAAGGGGGTCAGTTTATTGTTTCTTATCAAGAGCATGGGAAATAATTGACTCAACAGACGGATAATGACAGTGAGAGACAAAGACCAATAAGGTCTTTTGCTCATGATAAAAAAAAAACATTGAGTGAAGTTAGGCTTGCATGAATGAATTATGGCTAAGAGCAGAGTACACACACAACATGACTATGACCGAATTACTTTACTGTGCACTCCTTTAATCACACAATTTTATTTATGATTAGCTCAGTGTGGCATGAGACCTACTTGTACTTGTTTTTGTTTTCTCGCAGAATGAGCTTGGCGATTCTAGATCAGGTAAAAAGTTCACATTTGAAGGAGAACCCTATTTACAGTGATGGAATTCCAGAGTTAATCCTTATAAAAGCACAGAATTTACAATTTTTGTCAAAGTCAAAATTATGAATTGCAAACATAAGTATACAGGTGGTTTGGACTAAAATACTGTCACTAAAATGTTGGTGTAGATTATTTTATTGGTGTCAACCAAATAAATGGAGCTATTTAGTTAGATCTTTTTAATCTTAGAAAATAAATGTAAAAAATGACGTCCTTCCACTTTCTATACCACTTGCCCTCAATAAGCCTGAGGAAGACTATTTCGTGAATGATGTACATCCTGCATGACAGGCGGTGCAACTCTGCACTAGAGGCGGGTTAGACCGGTGTTGGTAATTTTGTAGACAAGCGCAGACCAGTAGACCTGAGAGTGTGCCACTGTAGGAGTGTTTACAGCCGACTTCAGTCGCCAACAAGGAACGCGGCTCCTCTCATTCCCATCAAATGTGATGTAACTGAAAGTCTCAACGGCGACATGGCACCATTCTCTGTGCAGAAGAGGACAACGCGTGATCGCAGTGATTCATGAGTGGCGCATTGTCACTCCTCTGGCCATGGTGTAGCAATAGACAATGTGAGTGGGTACCTTTATTAAATACAGAATGAGCTGGTGATAAATGCTGGCAACTTAAATATGTCCATGGAGATCATTTATCTGTCTGCCTGCACCATGATCAAAGTCACCCCTCCAGACACATTTCCAAGGACACATCCTCTACTGCGCTGGAATGCCCAGCTTGGCGCAGACCGATCTGCCAAATTGGCAAAAACTGTCATGGTCTGTGTTTTGGTTTGGGTTGTGTTTAGTTTTGTTCCATGTTTTCCTGTGTTCTATGTTTGTCGTGTGCTCATTAGCTTGTTGTGTCCGCCTGTTCTCGTCTACTTTGTGTCGACCAATCAGCTCTCTCCAGCCACTCGTGTCTTGTCCAGGTGTTCCTTGTTGTCTCGTCAATCTGTTTGTATTTAGTTCACTGGTTTCTTTCAGTTCCTGTTGGTTCATTGTCGTTGTCACATGTCTTTGCCATGTCATAGTCGCCAGTTGTCTTTATCATTGTGATTAAATATTATTATTTTGAGACTCCCGCACTCCTGCCTTGCCTCCCTGCTTCCCTGCAATTGGGTCCACCATGTTCTTGCCTTGTGTTACTCGCCCTCGCCCTAACCACGTACGTGACAGAATGAACCGACCAGAAGAGGACCCAGCGGGAAGAACATGGCGTCACCCTGCACACCACCAAACTGCCTCCCACCGTCCTCAGCCTGCCATCCATACCTACCCTCCTCCAGTAAGCCCTATCGTTCAGTCTTTTCTGTCCTTTTCATCGGCTACCCCCACTTGTCCTAGGTATTCACCATGCCCTACTATTTTACATCCACATGTTTCTTTAGATTCAGATTTTTCTGATTGTGAATATGACCCCAATTTATTTAACCTCCTGTCTGGTAGTGACTCTGACACAGATTTAGATTTTTCTGGTTCCCTCCCTAGTTTATCCCGTCCTCGTCTGTTTTTGTCACGTCTCCCCGTTTCCAACCCCAGTGAGTCCAAATCCTTTCCCTCGGACCTTTTCTTGGGCACCCGTTTGGCCATCTACCCGGGACCGCCGCGTGGTGGCCAACTGAGGCGCCCAAGTAAAGGTCAAATTTTGCCCTCTCGTTTTTTCCCTTGTTCACAAGTCACTTAATTTTTCACCTGTTCCCACACGTTGTTCCACGGCTCCAATTAAGTCACGTCTAGTCAAACCTGCCCCCAAGCCACCATGTTCAGTACCAGCCATTTTTCCTAGTTCACCTTCCCGAGACCTTGTGCACTCTTCCACTCCCGTACCCTCTACTCCCAAACCTCAATGGCGGCAGGCTGAGGAAGCGACTGCAGCTCCCGTTCCTGCTCCTCGGCAGCTGCGGCAGGCTCCCGTTCCGGCTCCTCGGCAGCTGCGGCAGGCTCCCGTCCCGGCTCCTCGGCAGCTGCGCCAGGCTCCCGTCCAGCGGCCGCCACCCGACCCCGCTCCGGCGGCGCTCGTCCAGTGGCTGCTACCCAACCCGATTGCCTGGCCCCTGCATTACCATTGGGTTCAGCACCGTTGGCCGTCCACCTGAATGGCCCTGTAAAGACCCTGGTGCTTGGCGTCATGGACGACCTCCTGAACCGCTCAGCCAAGCACCTCACCTCGAGTGGCCTGGATGGCCACCAGACTGACCTGACGGGTGGACATTTGTGTCCTGCTGTAAATAGAGCCCTGAGATGTAAGAGCCAGGGTACACCCTTGACGGGTCCCCAGCGAATCGCAGGGTGGTTTTAGTTGTTTAATGTTAACACAGAGATATCATATATGGGTCACTTTAAATGTGCATGTACACGAAATACTGTAAAACTAAATGGGAAATAGACACTTTGACAAGCCGTATATACTGTATATCCAGCCCAAGAAAGGATATACAGTATGGTTTTCCTGGACTACCTTAATAGTTGATACATCACCAAATTTTAGATTTAAAAATGCCACATACTCTATATTAGTCATTCATTGCATGAATAAGAAACATGAGACTTTAAGTCTGTCAAGATGACTTCCACACAGTCTGCTTCCACATTGCGAGCACCTCCCTCTCTCTTGCTGTCAGAAGAGAAAGACATGGAGCTGCAGAAGTAAGTTTGTGCCAATTAACTGATGTCCTGGAGCACACCCAAGGAACATCTAATTTGTGTACACTGACATGTGCAGCTAGATACTGGCAGCAACACTGGTGGAGGCGGGTGAAGATACCTACAGTAGTCTACGGATGAGTCGAGTCAGCAAAAGCGCTGAAGCAGTGTTGATGGACAGCAGCTGATTAGGGGAAGGCCGGGGCAGCTCTAGTTTGCTCGGTGCCCCAAGGCTATGTCAAGGTAGAACACCCCTGACAACCATTACTTATTTATTCATTCTTGCTGGGTGAAGTGTTGACAGCCCGGGGCACCACATAGCAGTGATGAACAGGATATTGTTGTTGAGAGCAGTTACAGGAACGAAATGCTCCACGGTCGACTGGTCCAACCCTTCATGCTGAAGATTGGCCAACAAATGACATTTGTAATGATCGACGAGGAGCTAGCGGAGGTTCATAGACTATAGTATACTGACAGTTCAACTGGAGACTATACAGTATGACTGCATGGCTTGCCTGAAAAGAAAGCTCAACTTGATACGCTTAAATCATTTGGTCAAAAAAAAAAAAAAAAGGAACAATCATTAATGGACATGACTCTACCCCTCGTTTCTGGATGTAGTAAAGACATGGTATGCTACCCAGTGTGCCACGATCCACATAGAAATAACTCACAAATTTGTGTCTATTTTATTTTATTAATGAGTGTCCATGGTGTTCTCCAAGACGACACATGCCTACCATCTATCCTGATGAACCTCCATTTATTCAATTACACAAACATTTTAAGCACATTTTTGGTCATGGCTCGACTCAAATTAGTCTTCAAAAAGTAAGCAGTTTTACATTTTAACAAATGTGTTGTTACATTGATAAAAACAGTTTTGAAAAATGTTTTGCCTATGCCACACCCACACTTCTCTCTGATGTATTTATTAACTGTTTCAGTCAACAGTCAAAGATCAGCGCGAAATAGAGAATTTTGGAGGTACAATCCCATATGAGAACACAGAATCCATGTTTTTATAGTTTTGCCTCATTTTGACATCAGTCTTCGTAGTTCCCCTCTTCCTGTGGGATTGAGAATGTGTTTGTTTCATGCAGGAAAAATTAATATGAAGGATTATTATACATGGCCTTTTTAGGGGAGATCACATGTAATTATGCATTCAATCAATAAAGCCAATTATTCAAGTATGCTTGAAATTTTGAACATTCTGCCACAGTGGAAATAAATAAATAAATGAATACTATCAGTTGAAGTTACACCATAACACATGCTTTTGTATTGAGTGAGCATATTACTAATTCAACAGGAGGATATGAGTACTATACTTTTATAGCATAGGATATCTGTATATTTATGTTATGCACATACATGTGCTGTACTGTGGTGGTTAGGATATATAGAAAAACATTTATGTGATGCAACCAAATGTTTTTCATATTAATGAAAGTATATAAGCATATTTTCATGTTTTGTCTTCAACTGATTTAAAGAAAAAAAAAAAGTAAAGTAATAAAAACACATTCCGGTGGCATGGTTGCCAAACTGGTTAGCACATCTGCCTCACACTTCTGAGGACCCGGGTTCAAATCCAGCCTCGCCTGTGTGGAGTTTGCATGTTCTCCCCGTGCCTGCCTGGTTTTCTCCCAGGTACTCCGGTTTCCTACCACATCCCCAAAACATGCATGGTAGGTAAATTGAAGACTCTAAATTGTCCGTAGGTGTTAATGTGAGTGCGAAAGGTTGATTGTTTCTATGTGCCCTGCGATTGGCTGGCGACCAGTTCAGGGTATACCGCAGTTCGCTGGGATAGGCTCCAGCATGCCTGCAACCCTAGTGAGGATAAGTGGTACAGAAAATGGATGGATGGATAAAAACACGTTCCAGAATAGAGAAAAAAATTAATGTTAATTTTTACGGCAATGCTTTGGTACTATTAGATTGATAGATATTGTATAACTACAGTATGTTCCAATCTGTGCATGGACGAAAGTTAGGGACAGGATGTGGCCTTGTTGTGCTGTCAGCTGACATTTGTTTGGCTTGTCACTTTGTGGTAAAATTCATGCATCTTACTTATTATTTTGTCTTACCACAACCATAACTAAACCTTGACTGGGTTTCATATTTCCAACCGCAGAACAATCCGTGAATCTATTAGTTTATGAAACTGTCTGTTGCCCATGGTTACAACTGAACTAAACTTTGATAGTTTTGTTAAGGGAAACACAAGTTTGACTTTGGACTGTCTCTGTGGCATATAAAGCCTAATTTCCTCTAAATAGCTAATCAGACTGCTTCCTGTCGGGCCTGGAAGAAATATTTGTGATAAACGTGGCGCAATTGCCAGACAGAGTCAAGTAAGATAGAAAAGAAGTCTCATAATGGTCATTCACTCTTATTGTCACATTATACTATACATACCCCAAAAAACTGGACAAAGGACACATACCCCAAAAAACGGGACAAAGGACACATACATAGCCTTGGGGTAAGCACAAGTATATAAACAAGGTCAAATGTTTTCGCCATCGTGAGTGGCAAGCCATGTACTGGAGAAAAATCATAATCCGATCATAAGCATTAAAACAAGATGGGTAGGTATCAATAGACTGTACTGCGAGGGCAGAGGAGGGGAAAAGCTGTGAAACAGAATATTTGTCACTGCCAAACTGCACACCTTAAAGCACTCAGTTTAAAGAGCAAACATAGAAAAGTGTCTGTTTCACGGTCTATTTGCAACACAAAGAACTGCAAACATCAGACTTTCATGAGTGAGATTAATATGAATGCAATATGTATTATTTTCAAATCATAAACCTCAGGTAATCATATCATACTTTACAACAAAATTGAACTGCTGTGTGCTCTAATCTCAAATTTTAATGTCCTTTATAGCTAGCTTTTGCTAAAAAAAAAAAAAAAAAAATGTAGTATACACCTATGAATACACCTATAATTAAAAAAAAATCTATAAAAAATTAAGCAATCCTCAAGGATGATGTATGACTGACTCAGAGTACAGTGCAGGAATATTAATGATTTGAGTTGATTGTCACCAAGATTTCAGGGGGTGTGAACACTTTGGAATTATACTGTACAGTATATTTTATTTTCTATGAATGCATTTTCTCTCCGATTTGTTTTTAAAGAATTTGTCTTGATTTAGGGACCACGCCAAAGTGCACCTCGCCCAAAGTGATCTCGGACAGCCTCCAGCGCAGCCGCAACCCTCATGATGATAAGTGGTATAGAAAATGAATGGATGGATGAATTTACTTTTGAAGGGGCTGCTGGGCATACTGTAGAAAATGTGTGTTCAAAGTAAACTAAGGGCAAGTCAACTTGTAACTCCAAGGGTTTAGTGGAAAATCATACAAAGCTTTTCAGTATATCGCTGCTGCAGGTGGGATCCTCGCATCTCCAAAATCCATTGTTTTTCAGCAAAAAAAAAAAGTATATATATATTTTTTAAGTTATTCAACCTTATATTATACATGTTGAAGTTCTCAAGCTATTAAATGGTCCAAATTCGGGCATGTGAGATTTCCACCTGACAGTGATGATATTTGTTATATATAGCACAATACAATCTGTAATATTTGTAGGCAAGATGAGTTACTGTCATGATAAACAACACAATGTGTCACGATTGGTAATTGTATGGAGTAGGATTGGACGCAAAAGCAGCTGGAGGCGGAGGAAGTAGATGAGAATGGTTTATTAGTTAGCAGCTCAGGGGGTAGGATATCCGAGGAGGGATGGTCGTCCATTGGAACAGGGAAGGTGCAGGAAGTGGGGTCGTGGGCAGGTGGAAGAGCTTGACGGCGTGGCGGGAGCGGGCAGCGAAGCGGGAGACATGGAAGGAGTACTGGGGACGGAGGAGGACACGAGAATAAGTACAATTGCTATTGTAATCAATAGAACACACGAGAAGGAATCATGAGAGTCGGCCTGTGTACCACGAACGAGCGTCAACACTCTGACGCTGGATTCCTGGATCTGGCAGGCTTATATGCAGACAGTGATGAGTGCTGATTGACAGCAGGTGCGTGAATGAGGAGGTGGTGATTGCTGGGGAGAGAAAGAGGGAAAGACGAGGCACAAAGCGCCACCCAAGTTCCAAAAAAGGAACTGCAGAGCATAGACCATTAAAGTAATCAGTGTGCTCCTGTTGCTTAAAGAGGGGTGGGTGGAAACCATAACAAGCCATAAAAGAAGACATACCTGTGGCGGAGCTGGTGAGGGAGCTGTGGGCATATTTCACCCGCAGGTGAAAGGTGCTCCAGGAGGCGGGGGTGTGTGCAGCCACGCATTGCAGAGCAGACTCCAGATTTTTATACGCCCACTTTGTCTGCCCGTTAGATTGCGGATGGTAACCATAGGACAGACTGGCGGCTGTGCCCACCGCCTTACAGAACTCCTTCCAAACCTGGGAGAACTGTGGACCTCTGTCCGAGACGATGTTGACTGGGATGCCGTGGATCTTAAATGAGATCAGCGGTTTCAAAGGCAGAGGGTAACTTGGGAAGGGGTAGGTAATGGACACACTTGGAGAAATTATCAATAATAGTAACAATGATGGTGTTACCTTCAGAGGGGCGTAGGCCAGTAACAAAGTCCAAGGCGATGTGGAACCAAGGGTGGCTCGGGCTAGGTAAGGGACGCAGCAGACCAGCTGGGGGCAGATGTGAAGTCTTTCCTTGGGCACAGATGGATCGGGCTTGGACGAACTCCCGGGTGTCTTTAAACAGGCTGGGCCACCAGAAGTGTTATTGTACAAACTGGATGGTGCGGGTGATTCCGGGATTACAGGTAAATTTGGAATTGTGGGGGCACTGAAGAACTGAAGAATGTCAGAGTGTGCCGAGTTGGGTAGGAAAAACTGGTCAGGAGGTCCATTCTTGGGATCCAGTTGGGTTCTCTGAGCCTTTTTTACCACCTCTTCAATCCCCCAAGTGGCTACCCCAATGAAGCAGGAGGAAGGAAGGATGGGTTCCGGTTCCACTGGGCTGGAGGGGGGTGAATAAATGCGAGAAAGGGCGTCAAGCTTGCCGTTGCGGGAACCAGGGTGGAAGGAGAGGCTAAAGTTGAAAAAGGGCCCAACGAGCTTGTCGGGGCTTCAAACGTTTGGCGGAACGGAGATAGGTGAGATTTTTGTGATCGGTCCATATGACAAAGGGAGAAACGGTCCCCTCCAGCCAATGCCTCCATTCTTCCAAGGCCCAGAAGATGACACTGTGCCACTTTAAGCTAAGTGGCCACTTCCCTCTGAGAACATCCTGTTTGAAGCTTTGTAATGGCGAGGTACTGTTGTTCGCTGTCCTCTTGGTCTCATGATGACAAAATGTGTACCACATGATGATGAGGACTTTCTAAATACCAATTCTCACTGAATAAGAAATTTATTGGTTGATTCATGGACAAACAGCTGTCGTGCATTTTGCTGTTCGGCAAATTGTGCAAACTACAAAAATATTGAACAGTTGGATATTTGCATTAAAATTTTTAGAGAAGGTCAAATTAAGTTCATCTGTAAAAGTTATACTGGAGTGCATTTTAGGTTTGTGCTGAAATTCTTGTGAGGCCAGCACGTTAACATGTTCAGAAAAAAAGTACAATCTTGCCTTTGTGACAATATGGGCATCAGGACATTGGTGTTTAAAAATAGTACTGAACCACTCATACAATACTCCCTACACTGCTTGTGCTGTAACTTTGTTACCAGGGTAACAAACACAAAGACACATCAAGGCTTGTTCTTACCCTTGCACACATGCCAATAGCCCTGGCCCAAGTGCTTCACACACACACACACACACACACACACACACACACACACACACACACACACACACACACACGCACACACACACGCACACACACACGCACACACACACGTGCACAGTGGGGATGAGTGACAGAGAGTTGCTGACCTTGCCCACACTTGGAGCTCCTCCAAATAATGCTGCTGGAAGTGTTGACGTCTATGAGCAGAGCAGCAAGGTAGAAGACAGGCAGCTGCAGTGTCACCGCTGAGCCACTTTCCTTTTAATTCCCCACCTCACATTCCTCCACCCCAAGTAACGCTTATCACACTTTACTGGCTTGGTGTATACTCACACATGTACTCTAGGTACATACTGTACTGACACATACCTGTATATACACTACAACTACACTTGTTACTGCTGCCACTCCATGACGGCACAGGGATTGTGTTAATTCTGCCATAATGGCCCCTAAAACAAACACTCACAGTGTGAGAAAGAAAGTGCCAACCCTCCTCCACTAAATAGTGCCCCTTAACTACTGAGTTCCAATTAAAATTCCTGTCATACGCAATGCTCTCTTTTGTTGAAATAGTGTAACAGAGGAAGGAGGGGCTCATTATTTTCCCAATAATAAAGACACAAAGCTGCATTAAATTATAAAGTGGTAAATGTTTTGGACATGTTTTAGTCTTGGAGGGGAAAGCAGTATAGTTTGACAGTACAGACAGAAACACATTTCAGTGATTTATATGGACAAGGTTCATAGGTTCCACATGTACTGTTGAAAGTACATTGCACTAATGAACAGTATCTTATAAGTGCTTTCCAGTTCACATGCGCTGAATTTCCCTTCAGGGATTAATAAATTGTTGTATCTTACCTCCATGTCGAACCGTTCAAAAAAAAACTTTACAATTCCTTACCCTCAGCAAAATGCTTCTCACAGAGGCTACAACGTTGAAGTACATTATAAAAGTACTTAATTTGTCCTCCACTTCTGTTTACCGGTGTCCCAAAGTTTTCTGTGAACTTTTGAGTCTGACTTTGCTCTTTTCTCTTTCTTCTTTGCTGTTTTGCTCTTTGTCAGCATGTCAGAATAATGAGGGCAAGAGAGATGCAGAGTTTGGTCCAAAGCAGGGACAACCTGCTCAGTGAATTCATGAATATTCAGTCCCGCATATGGTGCGGTGCATTAAGATCTGCATGCACTTAAAGACGCTAATTAAAATACTTGGTTAAAAAAAGAACTGTCTGTGGTTCATGTCAAAGAGCTTCTTGAGGATATATTTAAATCTGGAATAACGTATAGGGAAACAATGACAAACTCGTATTTGGGAAATAGCTAGAATTTCACTATGTCACATAATTGTCATGGACCACTGAGCTTAGAGGATTTTCTTTATACTTTACTGTTACTTTAAAAATCAGTGAAAATAATTTAACTTTATTTTTCTGGACGCAGTACTGGAACCTGCAGAAACTGTACTTAGATTGTCTGCTTCCACCTTTGCACACATTCAGTAATTTAGCCAATCATGAAAACTATTTGAAACAATCTTTCTATTGATTATTATGGGGAGTGTGAGGTTACTTGCCAACGGACGACATAATGGCTGTTAAAAAAATGGCAGCTGTTTGTTTAAATTCAACCTTCAGCTACAGCGGGCGCAGCGAAAGGCGTTATGCATGCTGCGAGCGTGAGATCACAATTTCAGTATCCAGATGCCATCAAACTGGTCAGTGGAGGCTACAACCATGTTCCTCTCTCTCATCTGCTAACAACGTCACACAACATGTAGACTCTGGACCGAGAGGAAATAAAACTTTAGACCTCCTGTACGCCAATGTGAAGGGCGCATAAGGCTCTTCTTCTCTGGGGAATCCACAATTTCATACAACTTGAGACTACCAACAGGCCCGCTGGCGGAACAGCAGGCAACCAACATAAGTACTGTGACAGTTTGGTCTCAAGACAGAGGGGAAGCTGCAGGAGTGTTTACATCTGACCGACTGGTTTGGTTTATGAAGAAGTATAACTTTTTATTAACAAAGAATATTTTGTAGAACAATAATTATGACAAACATCATTCATTCATTCATTTTCCGTACTGCTTATCCTCACCAGGGTCGCAGGCTGCGAGAGCCTATCCCAGCTATCTTCGGGCGGGGCGCGGGGTACACCCTGAACCGGTCGCCAGCCAATCGCAGGGCACATAGAAACAAACAACCATTCACACTCACATTCACAACTACGGGCAATTTAGAGTCTTCAGTCAACCTACCACACATGTTTTTGGGATGTGGGAGGAAATCGGAGTGCCCGGAGAAAACCCACCCAGGCACAGGGAGAACATGCAAACTCCACACAGGTGGGGCTGGGATTTGAAGCCCGGTCCCCAGAACTGTGAGGCAGATGTGCTAACCAGTCGTTCACCGTGCCGGCATTATTATTATTATTATTATTATTATTATTGTCATCATCAATTTTGTTGTTGTTTTATTTATTATCTACATGCACAGCATTTAGTTTTAGCTGCAGTTGTTTTTAAAAGTGCTCCATAAATAAAGTCGAGTTGAGTTGAGTATTGTTTTGACAGCCATTCGTTAGTTTGCAGGATTATGCAAAATCTGGAAACTGATATGCATTAAATCCAGATGACAATGCATGAATACTAGGTTTAAAAATTTTTTTTTTTGCATTGTACTTGGATGAGTATCGTACGCAAAACAGCTTACTTCATTCTCCAATGATCAGAAATTTGCAAACTACCAAACGGACAAACAAACAACTAAACAAACAAGAACACAATGCTCGGGGATGTTCTGTGTGCCACTGTCACAATGATGGCATTATGTTTTTTCCACATTAATAGTTAAACCAAGGTTAAGGTCTGGTCTCTACTGAATGCTATTCTAGTTATGTACTTGACAGGCTGCACTTTCATATCCAAACCACCATGTCGCAGAATTACGTGCACCCGAGCAATTTAAGGGATTCAATACAAGAGCTGTATAGTAAAGATGCCCATTTGCTTTTAAAGCAAGGGAAAAAAGTCCAAGACAGGGTTAAAAACTTTCCTGATGGCAAAGGGGCGGACTTAGCTTTATCAGTGGTAGACAGTATTCTACGTCCCTTTCTGCCAGAGCAGCAAATCTATCTGCTGTTATTATGATGCGCTCCTCAACAATTCTTTAGAGGGCAATGTTGTCCAATGTTGTTTATGTTGGAGATTCATTGTGATGCAAATACTTTTAAGATTTAGTGTCTAAGACAGGCTTGCAAAAATATTTTTTGAGTGGAGTGACACACTGACAGTGTTTACTGTAAACAACGTAGCAGGCTGTGGCTTACTGGAAAAAAAACAGAACCTCCTGAAGGTTGATAACTGAATGTTTTACGGCAGAAGGAGCCATGATTCAGTTTTTGTTTGGCTTCCCATCACGCTACATCCTCAATATCACTTTATGTCCTTTTGTCCTTTTGCCAAACCTCTGTATTATTTTATTTCCCCCTTATCAATCCCTTCTTTTTGCATATTTTCCTTCCCGACAATGTGCTTCCTCTCCACCAACGCACGACTCAGGCTCGAGTGACACCAGCTCGGGGCACTGTGGATGACAGAATCAAGATGATTCTTCTCCCAAAGGGATGTTAATTGTTCGCATTGAGTGACTGCGCATTTCACTTTCACTATCATACACAGCCTAAAATATGAACACAAAGCACACATACACACACACACACACACACACACTCACGCACACACAGCCCCATTACTATTCATTACCAGACATGTCCTCTTAAACTGGCAAATAAGGAAGGGAGAAAAACAAAGGGCAGTGGGCAGAAAAGGAAGGACAACTGTGTCCTTTTTGACGTTCTTTGGCTTGGTATCTTTTGCTTAACTATCACCGTTATTTGTTTTCCGCAACCCTAAGACTAATCACTCATCTCGCCCTGATTGAGATAATGTGGCATGACCCGAAGAGAGCTATTCACATCAGACATCCCAAGAATCCTGCTGAACTGCCACGTTTTTGTAAAGAGGAATTGGTTCAAAATTCATCCTGATCGTTGAGCATGTCTGATCTGTAATTTCAGGCAATGTTTGGTTGAGATTAAGTGACTATCAGTTTTTCCCACGAGGGGTTACCACAGCAAGTCACTTGCATGATTTGTTTGGCAGTGGCTGGGTATTGAGGCCCTGACTGAGTATCAAACCCACGCCTACTGCATGAAAGACAGCAGCATGTACAGTACAGTCAATTAGTGCTACTACATTACACTGTGTGCAGAATTATTAGGCAAGTCATTTATGAGGATTAGTTTTATTAATCAACAAACAGTGCTTTAGGTTAATCCAAAATGTTAATAAACTTCAACAAAGAATGTTTAAGCAAGTAAAAGTGAGGTTTAGGCTTTCTTAGGATATGTGTGTGTGTGTGTGTGTGTGTATGATATGTATGTATGTGGACAATTATTAGTCAACTATTGGTGTGCAGAATTATTAGGCAACTCAATGAAAAACATATTTCCCATTTCACTTTTTTAATTTCATTTATTTAAGTGAGAACTATAAACAAACAAATCAAAACAAATATAAATTGTTAGAAACTGATGTGTGTATATAAAAGTGGCAAATACAGCTACGCTTCTTTTTAATAATGGTGATAAGCCTACCATCCATGAATTCTGTCAGTTACTTGATTTGTAGTCAATCAAAACCACAGCCTCCCAGACACTGTTTCAAGAGGGGTGCTGTTTTCCTTCACTGTATACATCCCGTTTTACGAACTGCCCACGAGTTCTCAAATGGGTTCAGGTCAGGTGAGGAAGTGGGCCATGTCATCAGTTTTCATGTTTTAAGTCTTTACTGGCCAGCCACGCAGAGGAGCACTTGGATACAAGTGATGGAGCATTTTCCTGCATAAAAATCATTTGTCTTTTTGAAAAATGCAGACTTCTTCCTCAACCACTGCCTGAAGAAAATGTTTTCTAAAAACTGACGGTATGTTTGGGAGTTCGTTTTGAACGCATCTTGAACTCGAAAAGGCCCAACCATTCATTCATTCATTCATCTTCCGTTCCGTCTTTCCTCACTAGGGTCGCGGGCATGCTGGAACCTATCCCAGCTATCTCCAGGCGAGAGGCGGGGTACACCCTGAACTGGTCGTCAGCCAATCGCAGGGCACATAGAAACAAACAACCATTCGCACTCACATTCATACCTACGGGCAATTGAGACTCTTCAATTAACCTACCTTGCACGTTTTGGGGATGTGGGAGGAAACTGGAGTACCCGGAGGAAACCCACGCAAGCACGGGGAGAACATGCAAAGTCCACACTGGCGGGGCTGGGATTTGAATCCCGGTCCTCAGAACTGTGAGGCCGATGTGCTAACCAGTCGTCCACCGTGCCGCCAAGGTCCAACCAGCTCATCTTTAATAATCCTACACCATACCAGTAATCCACCTTCACTTTGGTGGCGTCTGAGTCGAAGTGGAGCTCTGTTCCTGTTACACACATTTATATATATATATATATATATATATATATATATATATATATATATATATATATATATATATATATGCAGTGTGCGACTGGTTAGCACATATGCCTCACAATTCTGAGGACCGGGGTTCAAATCCCGGTCTCGCCTGTGCGGAGTGTGCATGTGCTCCCCCTGCTTGCGTGGGTTTTCTCCAGGTTTTCCGGTTTCCTCCCACATCCCCAAAACATGCAAACAAACAATGGACCAGTTACAGCGGCACGGTGAGCAACTGGTTAGAGTGTCTGCCTCACAGTTCTGAGGACCGGGGTTCAATCCCCAGCCCCCCCTGTGTGGAGTTTGCATGTTCTCCCCGTGCTTGCGTGGGTTTCCTCCGGGCTTCCTCCCATATCCCCAAAACATGCATGATAGGTTAATTGAAGACTCTAAATTGTCCGTAGGTGTGAATGTGAGTGTGAATGGTTGTTTGTTTATATGTGCCCTGCGATTGGCTGGTGACCAGTTCAGGGTGTACCTTGTCTCCCAAGTGAGCTGAGATAGGTGACAGCGCACCCGCGACTCTAGTAAGGATAAGCAGTTCAGAAAATGGATGGAAGGATGGATTGTGTTGGTGCTCCGAAACACTCCTTCTCCTTGTGGTAAGTCATGATTTGACAACGTCATTATTATTTCCAGCTGCTTTCTGTCCTCAAGGTCCTCGCTTCGTCTCTGTTTATAACCGCCAGTCGAAGCTAAAATTACCATCTGACCACCAAGTGGCTTCTTTCAAGTGAATGTCACCCCCATAAATAATGGAGGCTTCTTCTAGTTTAATCGAGTCATGCACAAATAGGAATATTTAGATATCTTTAGGACAAAAAAAAGAAAAAAAAGAATAGTATAGTTTCACTGAACCATATATAGGTTTTGGCAGTCTTCCGTGCTAATATGATCAACAAAAGCTCAACAATCATATTTATCACAACCCCCAGATCAGTAATCAACTCTTTATGTCGTCATTGCCATTATGTCAAGCCGACAAGAACACAGTGTGGATGATTGAGTCACAGAAAAGCTGAACGTGTCAACTTTATATGATTAACTGCCAGAAGAAAAAGTTCGATACCCAAAGGACGTATTTGTGGTATGCAGTACTGGCATCAACATGCCAAAAAGCTGAGGATGAGATCTTTTGAGATATTTTCGTTATAAATTAATTTATTACTGAAGCATATTGTGTGTTCAACAAATCTGAATATAAATCACTAATAACTAGGTCTTTGACAACAAGGGCAATAAATGGGTGAACATGATATGTAATTATGACTCTGAAATAGGTAATGCCGGGAGAACAAATTGTTACTAAAATAGCACTCAAAATATTGCGCAGCTTATGTTTGGTGGTCCACCCAAATACAATATTGCTGCGCTGTAGTTTTTTTTAAATCAGCAACCTGTGCTCTGACAAGAATGAGACAATGGCACAAAATCTTAACACAACATATTTTATGTCGAAAATGACAGTCAAACAGGCTAAGTAGTATAGCACAGAGTATGATGTAAGATGACGGGACTGTACAATTTATGATTCTGTTGAGGGGTGAATACTTCTATTGAAGACCTTTTTGAGTTCCCTGCGCTTGGGACCACGTGCCATTGGCCTGCAGCCCACAACAATGAAGCCCCTCCGTGGGATAACCCAAGGTTTCCTTTGAATAACCACATGCGGCAACATTTGTTCTCTCGAAATGGATTAAAACCGCATGAAGTTCACTTTCTACACAAGGTGCCAATGCAACAGTGGTCTTCACATGCTCCAGTCGTATCCTTCTTTCTTTTCAGTGTCTGTTTGAATATATAAATGTACTGTCCCTAGATATTTGAATTGGCACAGGCATAGTGAGTGGTCTGTGATAGGGTAAGCATGGCCAGAAGATTACATTCAAAAGTATGTAAGCAATTAAGTAATAAAGAAAGGCACACTGGGATAAAATAGGGGGACACATGTGGCCACCAGATTTGGAGCAGCTCTGAAACTACTGATGGACTGAGTATAAGTATATTGTGTGGTCAGTCGCTGTGCCAAACCCTTTCTACTATGTGAGGAAATAATTCTTTGTGGTGTATGCCTCCAAAGGGTTTTGTTATGTTTCTAGCTAACAAATCAGTTGGGCATGTGAAAACTACAAATGTTGCCATATGACAGAAATCTGCTGTTGAGATGGTCATCAT
Organism: Phycodurus eques; assembly: GCF_024500275.1. NCBI lineage: Eukaryota > Metazoa > Chordata > Actinopteri > Syngnathiformes > Syngnathidae > Phycodurus > Phycodurus eques. The sequence goes on from NC_084526.1 coordinate 24,991,816, forward strand.
CATGGTTTAAAGGTCGAGACAAACAATATAGAAATATTGACAAATAAGATATACTAAGTGATCTTGATCAAAATATCAAGGTATTCCTGGCTCAAAACTGGGGTGGGAATCTCTGGCATCCTGCCGATTTGATACATATATAGATACACAGGTTACAATTCGATTAAAAAACGATGTCTTTAAGTGCGGAACGATACGATACGGGTCAGTATGGGAGCGATATGATTATTCAATACGATTCGATTTGGTGCGGAAACAATGCAATCGTTAACATTTGTTGACGTAGAAATGAATCATAAAGAACCTTGAGTTGACTTGACTGAACCCAATTCTATAAAATGACATTTGTCTAACCACTTCTATTTGTTGCTTTATAACACAGTAAAAAAAAAAAAATATATATATATAAATCTATATTTTCAAACATCAGATTAATTATTTAAATACACCACAATTGATTTTGTAGAGAAAATAATGTGCACAAACAAACAAGTTAAGATCAAAGGGGGGTCTAGCACACATCAGTTAAGCTAGGAGCGCCACTGTACACATGTAATGCCTTTTTTTTTTTTTAAACAATCACACTGCTTGCTGAGTGCCGATTGAACTTTTGAACTTGAAGTCGTGATGACTAGCTTAGCTCGACTGCCGATTGTCTTCGGGACATAGCTGACTGTGTGTCCTGTTGGTAGTTTCTTTTTGGGGTTGCAAAGTACCAACACTGGAACGTATTAGTGGACTGAATGGGCTCAAGAAGAAGCATTAGTTTGCTGATGTATATAGCCCATGGGAATTGCCGAGATGTAGCCACCTTAGTCATATTGTCCGGATGTTTACAATCTGCGGCGCACATTTCGCCGCCGGTGTTGGTACCAGATGTGATCCGGCTGCAAGATTGGATCGGGCTCCTTCGGTGGCTTGCACGCCTGCCGACGATGTCACACTGCGGCAGCTCCACTCGGACAAATTACATGGGTTAAAAGCCCCTCGAGGTTTGGTTATTTTTTCTGCTTATTTCAATTCACCTCAAACATTTGGCTTCATTTAAAGTACGGGGAATTAATACTAACTACTGTAATTTCATGGTGGCTTGAAATATACTGTATATGCTAACTTTTCTGAATGAAAAAGAAGGGAAAGAAAGGATGTACGCAGGGCCTCTATATTAATCAATAGATATTTTTGATTTTATTTCACATTTCCTTTGACAACCTGAACTCCTTTTCCGCATACCAATAAAGCCATTTAAAATATGATGTATTGATTTATTTTGTTTGTTTATTTCTGTATTTTTATGTACATTTGTTTATTTGTTGTTGTTTATTTTATTTATGGTGTGCACCTAGCACCATTTGACAGACAAAAAAACCAAGAGTTTTGTTGATAATTGGAACACATATTGGTATTTACTTTTTTCCTTTTACTTATCCTAGCATTTATTTTTATTGCACTAGTCAATGGTTTGTGTTTTAGTTAAGATTATATTTACTTTTGTTTCATGTTTTCCTGTGCCCCATGTAGTTTATGTCTTCTGTGCTCATTTAGTTATTTTGTCCACCTGTTCTCGTCAACCCTCGACCTTGTGTCGACCAATCAGCTCCCTCCAGCCACTCGTGTCTTGTCCAGGTGTTCCTCGTTGCCTCATCAATTTTTTTTTATTTAGTTGCCTGCTTTCTTTCAGTCTGTGTTGCTGCATTGTTGTCTGTCAATTGTTTTCTGTCATGTTTCTCTAGTGGTTAGTTCTTTGTTACCTGTTGTTTCTCTGTTATTTGTATCTAAACATACATATATTTAAAATCATTTCAGTGTATACATTTTTTGATTTGATTATTATTGTTTAGTAATATTTTGTTTCCAGTGTTTCATCAGGGGGGAGCCCTGCACTGGGAGTTACAGTGGGCCATCGTCATGCCTCTTGGGGTCTCGCTTCATGGCTGCACCGGGGGCGCTATCTTGCCCTGTGGACGGCTCCCTGAGATATGGCGTTTCCTTACCTCTATGCTCTGAACTCAACCTCAGGTTCTTGGGTCACTACAGTATTATTTTTGTCCTGAGTTTGTGTCTCCTGTGGACAAGTGGCAGGCATGTTATTTTTTAAAATTTTATGTAATGTAACGCGGTTTGTTTCTTTGTATGAGAAGTGTTTATAGATAGTTTGATATAATTTAAATTATTTATGGTGTCCAGTATGGGATTTATTGGACCAAATATCAGTTCCAATATTTAAAAAAATCATCCTATTGATATAAATATCAAAGGCACTGAGCTCCCACCATAAAGTTGAATCGTTTAAGATTGTACCTCACATGATATAATTTAAGAAACTCATTACAAGTTAACTTTAATACCTATGGTAGCAAATTTCACATTTTCCTTTTAAAATGGTGAATGCCTTAATGAATCAATTAATCACTGATGAGGAAACAAAATGCACATCTTTTTCTTCAAATTTTATTTACATAAAATACACCCACAGGTGCAAAAGAGCTGGTACAAATGTCACAGAGGATCCCAGTGTCTGTTCCTCTTGACAGCCAAGGTCTGGGATGAGATGTAGGAAGAGGAGTGAAAACATAAGGGTGTTATAGCTTTGTGAAATTTGTAATGGACACAGCCATGCCCTGTTCAGGATTTGTTTTTAAAAAAGAAAAAGTGATCAAGAAATAAAAAGTAAAACACAGTAATGAACATACTTTTAATTGTAGTTTATTGTAAGGCTCTTAACAAATAAGTGTTTTTTTTTTTGTTTTTTTTTTTTTGGGGGGGGGGGTGGACCATCCTCCTGTAGATGTTTAAATTAGTTAATTTAGTCTAACACAAATTGTGTGTGTAAAACATATATTTACCAATTGGATTTGGCTGCAGAAGTGACTGCACAGAATTCTGGATGAGGGTCTTCACCGTACATAACCTGCTGTCCTCACCTTTTCCCCGCCACAATATATCCTGTAATAGAAATAAAATTGACTAATGACAAATGACTGTATGACGTGGGCTAAGATCGAGTGTAGTGTGTCTATATGACTAGTTACGACACCACACATCAATACTGCCTGTACTGATCTATAATCAAGACCATCCAGTGCAAGATGTATACCAGGTGTGCTGCTTTTATACAGCCTTCCATTTTCAAGGCAGGTCCCAATGCTGTGCATGGCATATGATGCAGAAAACCTGCTCCATGTAGCTACACCTGTGGAAAACAAATTGTGAACCAGAAAAATTAACATTTCCGTAGAGCTGGTGAAAACATGCATAGACAGCTGAGCATTATATAAACCCTACCAATTGGAGCTTGCCCTGTTAGCCATAATACAACTGCTCATCTAATGTAGCAAGAAAATAGAATTAATGGTTATGTTTTGAATAAATGCAGCTCTAGAAACACAATGGCATTCATGTGTTCAAAATATAAACTGAAAAAGAGTCCAAACTGTAATGTTACGTCAAGCTAACTTTTAATTGTGTAACTTTTTGATGCCTTACAAATGGTTGCCTTTTGGCTCTCTGGTCATTAAGGCAATAGTCTGACTGTCGTAAGTCCCTTTCGATAAGTAATGCTAGATTTCTTTGTAAAATTCATCCGTGTTCTCTCATAAGAACTCAAATAATATGATAAAGTATTAGTAATATGATAAGGCGATTAAACATTTACAGGGTTTCACAGTCACACTCACAACAGCCCTCTGAAGGAAGCTGTCATGTGGCACATTTTGACACCCTCTCTGTATACTATCCACATGACATTTTTGAAGAGAATGTTAACGTGACTTACTGGACAGAACAAATTAATTATGATTATTCAGGAGCTCATAAGTTAATGTACCATCAAAACATTAAATAAAAATGACTGTTGTTTCCAGGTCCTCAGTGGTTTGTAATGAAAACTGTGAAAACGAGCACAGTCAACTTTTCCATTCTGAATCATAGCCTCTTTCCGCTCAACTCCCGCTCTCTCATTAGTTTCAAACATCAAATTCTTGAAGTGCTCCGCAACAAAAGTTCATACTCTCATCTTTCGCCATCCATCCAGGTTTGAAGCTGTAATGAAGCTTAATGGAACTACCGTAAAAATATAAATATGCGACTGGCGGAAACACCGAACAGATCACCTGCTGGACGGACAGCTTTTCTCAAGTTTCAGAGATTGTTTTTGTTCGCACAGAACAGGGGATGGTGAAAGACCACCTGTATAGAAATTATAATCGTTTGACTAAAAATACAAAACCTTTCTATTTCTAAAGGCTATTTTAGTCATTTTCATTTAATCATATGCTATGGTTCATTTTATAACACTGAACAATACTTAATAGCTATAACAGTATGACCACATGCAAAATCTAACAAGAAGAAGAAGCAGGGTCCGAAACAGTCATTATCCCATCGCAAAATGCAACTTAAAATTAGGTCTTTGGTGATGCATTACTCCATTTTCATTGGTAAAATATGTGATGCATGTTTTTAAAGTTTACAGTAAATAAAACCTTTATCTGAGCTCTCAAAACAAAGAAAAAAAAAAAAAAAAAAAAGTCCTTCCTGCTGTGTGATTATATTACGAGGTCATTCATGGCATTAAAACATTTTTCGATTGTCCCGCATAATCCCATAGTGATTACAGTATGTTATTACTTTGACGTGTGGGCGGCAGCCGGTATTGGGTCAGCGCTGTTACTAACTTGTTACACTAATGTAGAAGCCCAGCATTCTTTGGGTCTCGCCCTCCAGCCATGAGTAATTGATTTACACTCAATCCAACCAGTAAACTAATGTAAAAGTTTGGTTATTCTTGGTTTGATGGGTTATCTCCCAGCCAAACAGCCACTTTTTCCCCATTACAATTTGACACGAGCTTAAGCGTTTTCATTGCATGATAGCAACAAGTATTTCACGTGCGAGCAAATCTCTCATTTAGCACACCAACGCTGACCGGACAGTTGGTGCTCGGAGTGATTGACAATCATGGCAGAGAGAGTGAAAGAGTCAAAAGTGTAGTTGCATTTCTCAAAGGTTGATGGTGAAAATTACAGATTGGGTGACAATGCACGCTGCCACAAACGCAATCAATAATTTAAATGTAAGTTACAATGCTTACACTCAAGCAACCTGAACAAACAATTAGCGCAAGTGCAGCACATTTAAGTGGAGAAATGCAGCATTTTCGACTGCCTAGCCTCTAGACTCGCTGGAAGACAAGCACTTACAGCAGTTCTACACCACTGTTTTTGTTTGCACTAATTAATTGTTTATAAAATGTTTAACATATATAATAGTGATTTGCTTAAGGCATTTCATTTTCTGTAAATATTCTTTTTATTCTTTTATTTTACATTGTTGTTGTAAGACAAGTTAATTTATTTCAAAACTAAAATAAAGCAGTGTTAATTCTGATATTAGTTTTAGTGTTTGAAAAAAATTAGTGATAATAATACCGTTGAAGTACCGCACTGATAAGCTGTATCGTTAAGAGGAGAATCGTGTCTAGAAATTGCTACAAAAATCTAAAAAATTGCTCCACAAAAATAAAACATTTTGAGTATTTTCGACCCTAAGAAGACCTGCTTAAAATGTCTGTCTTACTATAATATATTTACTAATTTTTTTCTGCCAATTGCAATGCTTGTGTTTTGTGTTCGCTCCATGAACGGAGCAGGAAGCTAACACGATACTAGTTGGCCGAAAACTGGCGAGATCCCAAGTGCTTGTGCATGCAGTCCATTCACATGAGCTAGAATCACATATTAGCTGCTAAATTCACATTAGCATTCATGGTGCTAACTACGGTCTTAATCAATGTGTGAGCCGAGTGATCCACTCGTGTTGTCAGTTTGTTTCGGTCGGGCCGGCTGTCACTTTCTGGACTACCCGTTCCAGACAGTAGGGTTTGGTTGTTGTGGTATTCTCAAGACTCAATCTTGTATTTCTTTTTTTTTCGTGAAGTGAAGTGAGTTGAGTTGACATCAGTGACCCCCTACCAGTTTTACTATCTAAGATCAAAATTACAAGAGCAAAAAAATCAGGTGAACAGAATGAAGTCCAAAGAAACAATAATGCAGTTAGAATGAGCGACTGGCACAAAATTGGGAGGTAATATATCAAGAAATAACTGCGGACAATTCATATGAAACATTATTGAGGACATTTCATAACTTGTATGACAAACATTGTCCAGGTAAAGAATATACCCCCCGCCAAAAGAAATATATTACATATATATATATATTTCAGCCAAATCTGTTTTTGAAGGAAAAAACTAAGAAAACAGCCTTTTTGTGAAAGCAGACAGATCAAGCAGAACAATGACTTTGACACCAATATTTTTTTTCTTTAGTGAAAATCTCAAACATCTGAACATATAACGATGAGAGAGTACTTTTGACAGATTTTTTTTTTTTTTTATTCACAAGTATACCACTGTACAGAATTTACATTAGACAAAAATGCATGGACAAATGGGGGTGCCACACCTGCACTTTATTCCTCCTCCTCCTCCTCCTCCTCTTCCTCTACCGTTTGCTCAATAGTCCAGGTTTTTATTACCTCGCGCATAAAGTCTAGCAAGGTGTTACCCACATCTGGATTTTATTCATTGGTGGCGGTGAATGGGATCTTGTGTGGTTGTCCTTGTAACCAGTCCCTACTTCTGCTCGAAGCACAACCTGTGCCATTTAGAAACAAAGTAAAGCAAAGCAAATGTATTTATATAGTGCATTTCATACACAAGGTAACTCAATGTGCGTTATATGATTAAAAGCATTTAAAAACAAAGAAAAAAACGGCATAACATTTAAAACAAAGAGGGAAAAAAACATAAAATAAAAGTGCAATTAAAACCGTGCAATCATTTAAAAGTGGAAATACTCAAAGCATGAGGAAAAACCTGGTCTTAAAAACATTCACACTTGGGGCTGATGTCACTTCTGTTGGCAACTTATTCCATTTGTGTGCAGCATAATAGCTATATGCTGCTTCACCATGTTTGCTTTGGACTCTGTGCTCCACTATTTTGACCTGAGTCTGTCGATCTCAGAGCCCTACTGGGTTTATATTCCATTAGCATTTCTTTCATGTATTCAGGACCTAAACCATTTAGTGATTCATAGACCACTAGCAGAACTTTAAAATCTATTCTAAAGCTGACTGGAAGTCAGTGTAAAGACTTTAGAATTGGAGTAATATGCTCTGACCTCTTTGTTCTGGTCAGAACCTGAGCTGCAGGATTTTGAATGAGCTGCAGCTGTTTAATGCTCTTTTTGGGGAGTCCAGTCAGAAGACCATTACAATACTAAAGTCTAATTGAGATAAAAGCATGGATGAGCTTCTCCTGGTCTGCTTGACACATGCAACCCTTCAACTCTGGTTATGTTCTTCAGATGGTAGAATGCAGTTTTAGTAATTGATTTGATGTGACTGTTGAAAGTCAGGTCGGAATCTATCATAACACCAAGGTTTCGGGCTTGCTCTTTGGTTTTTAAAGAGAGTGACTCCAGGTATTTATTAACAACAATCCTCTTTATTTCCAAAAACAATTATCTCAGTTTTGTTGTGGTTTAACTGAAGACATTTTTGTCTCATCCAGTTATTTATCTGTTTTAGACAGTGACACAACATCTCAATTGAACCGAAGTTATCTGGAAACAAAATTAAAGTTCTGAAGAATTTGACCCATGGGTAGCATATACAGGCTGAACAGGAGGGATCCAAGAACTGACCCTTGAGGGACCCCATAGGCCATTGCCATTCAATGAGATTGAACACTTCCAATGGTTACAAAATAACTCCTTTCCTCCCGGTAGGACCTGAACCATTTTAGGACTGTTCCATTTAGTCCTACCCACGGTTCCAATCTGTTCAGCAGTATATTATTCTCCACCGTATCAAAAGCCGCACTGAGATCCAACAAGACCAGAATTGACACTTTTCCCGAGTCAGTATTCAACCTTATATTATTTAGCACTTTGATAAGAGCAGATTCTGCACTGTGATGAGTCCGGAAACCTGATTGAAATTTGTCAAAATGTCCATTTAAGTTCAAGAAATTGCTGAGTTGATTAAAAATAACTTTCTCAACAATCTTGGCTATGAAAGGGAGATTTGAGATGGGTATATTGCTTGCTAACATGGAAGCGTCCAGCATTCTATTTATTTATTTATTTTTTTAAGAAGAGGCTTAATGGCCCCTTTCTGAAAGCCATTACCTTATCATGGTGGAGGGGTTTGTGTGTCCCAATGATCCTAGGAGCTAAGTTGTCTGGGGCTTCACGCCCCTGGTAGGGTCACCCATGGCAAACAGGTCCTAGGTAAGGGACCAGACAAAGCACAGCTAAAAGACCCCTATGATGAAAAATATTAATGGATTGTGGTTTCCCTTGCCCGGACGCGGGTCACCGGGCCCCCCCTCTGGAGCCAGGCCCGGAGGTGCGGCTTGAAGGAGAACGCCTGGTGGCTGGGCCTGCACCCATGGGGCCCGGCCGGGCACAGCCCGAAAGGGTTACGTGGGTCCCCTTTCCCGTGGGCTCACCACTGTGGGAGGGGCCGTAGGGGTTGGGTGCAGTGTGAGCTGGGCGGTGGCCGAAGGCAGGAACCTTGGTGATCCGATCCCCGGCTACAGAAGCTGGCACTCGGTACGTGGAATGTCACCTCTCTGGCAGGGAAGCACAGAAGTCCAATAACAAAACACCTCTTAGCTTTTGGTCTAGGGGCGTTCCACCTATTCATGCCCTTCCCGGTCTCACTCCCCACATGAGCACTTAAGTAGGATGAGGGAGCCTCCTGCATAAGGACTCTCCAACAACCCCTTCCAAAACTCCAAAAAGGTTGGGTGCTCAAAGCTAATGTTTAGTGCATAGGCGCAAACAACAGTCAGGACCTGTCCCCCAACCCGAAGCCAGAGGCAGGCTACCATCTCATCCACCAGTGTGAACCCGATTGTGCAGGCACAGAAATGGGGGGCAGTAAGTACTCCCAGACCTGCTTGGCGCCTCTCACTGGGGGCAATTCCAGAATGGAAGAGAGTCCAAGGCCTCTCAAGAGGACTAGTGTCGAGGCAAACCTAACTATATCCTATTGAAGCTTCTCAAACTTGCACACCAGTTCAGAATCTTCCTCTAACAGAGAGGTGTGATATTCTACATCCCTAGAACCAGCTTATCTAGCCGGGGATGGGACCGCCAAGCTCACTATGCACCTAACCCCCGCGGTAAGGGGGACTCATGTTATCTCCTCAGGCTGTGCCCAGCCACCAGACGCTCGACATCGAGCCATGCCTCCAGACCTAGCTCCAGAGGTTGTCCCAGAAAACATCGTCCAAGTGTTTTTATTCATTATAGGGGGCTTCTGAGCTACTCTTTGGCTTGTCCCTCACCTAGGACCTGTTAACCCCCTGTCAACTTAGCTTCTAAGATCATTGGGACACACAACAAACCCCTCCACTATGATAAGGTGACGGCTCAGGAAGTAGGAAAGTGGAAAGCAAAATACTGATACAGCTGTCTTCCCAAAGTATATTAAATAAAGTATATAAACCTTCAAAAATTATGTTGCAAATAACAAAATGTATGTTTATTAGACAAGTAGAATAAGACTAAACAGATAAAACAAAGATGCTGTTAATGTATCAAAGGGAATGTACTGTTGGATCAGTTACATGCAACATATTCATTCCTTGTGGAGTGTGCATAGTTGTGGTGTCCGCGTGTCACTGTTGCCTCTCTGATCACGTTAGCAGTGACCTGTTGTGATCAGAGGCCAGACATCCATCTCTCACCGTAGCTCAGACATGGTGATGATACGGTTGATCCCCTGCTCCGCTCTGTTGAAACACACCACAGAGCAACATGATCTCCTGCTGAAGCACTGGGGATGAAACACTAGAGCTCATGATCACAAGCTTGCAAAAAAAAACATAGGGAGGTGAAAGAGAGACATCTACCAGTAAAAGCTTTATTGAATCAATTAACACTCTCGGCTGCATGACAGAGGAAATCACAGGAACATTTCCTCAGACACACGCAAGACATGGAGCAATGAGACTTTCTGGAAGAACAGCACCAACACACATCATACATTCCTGTCCACAAGTACTTTGAAACAGGCTTTCCTTTTGCTTACATATCACAATTCCTGTGTAGGCTGAGACAGAGTCCAATAGTCATTCGAGGTGCCTCCTCACATTCACCTTAATTTTTATATTTTCCACAAATCAGTGCCAACAGGGATGCATTAATCTTTGCTGGAGTCTGTTCTTGTTAAAAGGCCCGCTACATTTTTAGCTCTGTGTTGTTTTTGGATTTCATGATGTCATTCTGGCAATGGTTTTCAGACTGCTCCTTAAATCCATGGTTCCATTTTTAAAACCTGCCATTAGCCAAGAAGGGAAGTAGTGGTCACTCTCACTCTCTCTCTCTCTCTTTCATTTACACACACATTCATTTATGTTCTGCTGCTTACAGCAAGACAATACCACTGAAAGTTAAACCTTTGTGTTTGTTAGAAAAGAGGCAGGGGAAGCAAATTGAGCCAAAATTAATTGTGAGCAGAAAAGAAGAAAGAAAACTTTTGTAACAATTAGGATGTGGAAATGTGATGAGCGGCGGGAAAAGAAAAAAGCGGCGGGAAAAGGAAAAAAAGAGCACAAGTGATAAGATGTTCTCTTGCGTGGAGAAATCCACGGAAGGCCCCTAAAGATGATGATACAAACCTTGCCAACGGTGTTGGTTAAAGTGTTGTCAACCATGAATATACAGGAACTCAAGGTCAAACATATTCCAGCCCAGGATTTGTTGACCTCTGATTTGTACAGACTTTAAATAATGTTTACAAGGAAAAAAATAATAGAAATATGAATATTCCCTGGATTGAACTGTTGCCATTGTAAAACATTTTCTCACTGTCGACAAGCTTTAAGTAAAATCTTAACTTTGAGTGGCGATAAAGTAAGTAAATGACTGAAAAATTAATTTGTCAAAACAATACTCTTTTTACACTCTTAACTTTCATGATGAATGAGGACGATATAATAAGTACAGGTGCGTATGCGCTTCCCAAATTGTCAGTTTGTGAAAATGTTTATTAAACAAAAAGGCACTCCACTTTTGATAACAAATAAAACCAGAAATAAAAGGTAGCCTGTTGGTGAGTCATGTGACAGAAGTCTCGCTGACAAAACAAACAAACAAACAAACATTTCTGCAAGCGATAATAGGTAAAAATGAAAGTAGTGAGCATAACATAACTCAATGTAACGGAGTAAAAGTAGTGTTTCTACTAAACAACATACTAAAAAAGATATGTGAAAATGTAACGTGTTGCATATTTAAACAAAAAGTACAATTTATTCCAAACTTTACTTAAGAAAATGTCAAGGAGAAAATGTAACTAGTTACTACCCACCTCTGCTCAAAACCGTATGTTGCAAGTCTAGCAAGATTTGCGGTAATCTTGCTCGCTGAGGTATTTTTTTTTTCTCCATGAAGACGGTTCAATCTCTGAATTATGTAACTAAAGGTGTAGTTTTCAAAATTTGTGTTTCCAGATTTTTCATTGTTAGGCAGAAAAAAAAACCCTAAAAACTAGTAGAAGACAAGGGTGCACTGATTGGTTTAAGGTGTGTGGCAGACTGAACACCTGGCACACAAGCAGCTGAGGAGTGGAAGAGGTAAGGAAATTGTAGGCAGGTGCTGTCTGGATGAATGAGCAATGGCTGACGTGAATGAAAAGCAGGCTTCACCTCACATATCCCCAAAACTTAATCCATTACAGTTTTACAGGGACACAAACCGCCCTTGTTAACAAAGTCAGTGTTGATTTTTTTTTTATCATTTACTATGCAAATAGATGAAACAAGCGCCACAGTAAGTGGTAGTATTGGAGTAAATTAACTTTAACTACAATTGAGGTATTCAGTTTTGTTTATGCAAAGCCTTTGTATCTTTCAACAGTAAAAAAGAAAAAAGAAAATGTCTGCGGTATCTCTGGCTCACCATCTGGTTTCATGTCATTTTAGGAATTAATTAACATTAATTCATAAAACAATGCAAAGTGATTCTACCTGTAATATTTTCCCCACTCATTTAGCAAAGTAAGGTAACAATAGTTTCAGTAAAGCTCTACTATAGGATCTCAGTGGATCGTGTACTTCATAGTGTGGCCTGTGAGTAATTTTACAGGAGGTGAAACTGATTCTGAACCAATCCCAGCTATTTTCGGGCGAGGGGCGGGGGGTACACATCCTGAACTGGTCGCCAGCCAATCGCAGGGCACATATAAACAAACAAGCATTCGCACTCACATTCACACCTATAGGCAATTTCGAGTCTTCAATTAACCTACTGAACTTTGATTGGATGTCATGTTAACTATTGTGATAGCTAATGTGCAACCAACAGAACACATCAACTCACCAATGGAGGGATGAGAAGTGGCAGGCAGAACTAGGTGAACAGGTGATGAGGTTATGCACTCACAGGAGAAAATCCAGTCTGTATCCCCAAACGACATTTTAGTTTGAACAGCTCCTTTACCCTCATTTACTCCACCCCGCCCCACCCACCCACCCCCATGCATCATTTCAGTGGGCCTTTTTTTCGCCTCCTGAAACTGGGCGAGGGATGTAAGGACAACATTGACTTTGGCTCAAAGGCAGCGCCTGGGAAGTGACGGGACACTTCGAGAAGTTTCCTCCCTTGCTCGCACTCTGGTTCATTCTATGTCACACTTGGCATCCACACCCAGACCTGCCTGCTTTTGTCTCCTGGTGGCTTCTGCCAAACCACCAAGTTCACTGACTCCATCAAAGGACACATGTAAGCCAAAACCCACAATGGAAATACTATATAATATCTGAATTCTCTCAACACTGTTGACCACTCAGTAGTTTCAAATATTATATTATGAATAGCCATACTGGTGATTAAAAAGATAACTCACGCACAATTATGTTTTCATACAAATACTGTACTGACTTTACTATTGCATTAGCAGATGCCAGTGAAAAAGACTGTGATCCGACTTACGTACAATACGTAAGGTACATCTAGGTATGTCCCTTTTTTTGCTCCCAAGTCTAAGTTGACTTGATTTTGAGTATCGGGCGATACCGAGCCCAATTCGATACCTTGGTATCCATCAATCCATTTCCTATACCGCTTATTCTCATCTCATTAGGGCCGCTTATTCCAGCTGACTTCGCAAAAAAAAAAAACGTAGTACAAGAATGAGATCTTATTTGTTTTTACAAATTTCTTGACCATTTGCATTGTCACTGTCAATGTTTATTGTACACTTTCGCTTTGTTCCATCCTTAACTGTAGCATAACCTTCAACTGCTCACAGCTACAGACATCTTCAATGTAACAAAAAGAAAGTTAATAAATTTTTAAATATGCAAAGGGTAAAAAAAAACCAAAAAAAAAAACCATGACACTCATTTAACAGTTAAACAATTCTCTTTTGAAACTGCTTACATGCCGGTTTGTGCTTACAACTGAATACATTTTCATGCATATTAAGGAATAAATTAGGCTCACCATATTTCAAAGCACTTGCCTGAAAAAAAACCCATCTAAACATTCGGAATGAGACTTTTCTGATTTAAAAAAAAAAATCAAATACTGAAGACTGCACTCACAACCTATTGTGATGTGATAGAAGTGATACATAAACGAGAGATAAACTAACAAGAATAGTTTGTTGTAGCTGTATTTGCAGTGCCCAAAAAAAGACACAATATGTTTCTCTTATATTTTCCCCACTCATAAAGCTAAATGTAGAATATCTGGCAGTGTCAATATATTAATTCATTCATCTTCCGTTCTGCTTATCCTCACAAGGGTCACGGGCGTGCTGGAGCCTATCCCAGCTATCTCCGGGCGAGAGGCGGGGTACACCCTGAACTGGTCGCCAGCCAATCGCAGGGCACATATAAACAAACAACCATGCACACTCACATTCATACCTACGGGCAATTTAGACTTTTCAATTAACCTACCATGCATGTTTTTGGGATGTGGGAGGAAACCGGAGTACCCGGAGAAAACCCACGCAGGCACGTGGAGAACATGCAAAGTCCACACAGGACGGGGCCGGGATTCGAACCCCGGTCCTCAGAACTGCGAGGCAGATGCGCTAACTAGTCATCAACCGTGCCTCCTGTCAATATATTATTACTTAAAAAATAATAATAAATATATTTTTCTACAGTTTAGATGACAGCTAGAGGCTGTAGGGGTGCATCTAATGAGCTTCTTGAGGACCTCATAGCACTGTTGCCATTATGGTACATATGATTGACATGGATCTGTTTGTGTGTGTGTGTGTGTGTGTGTTGTATTGCGGGATTTTCTCCTCCAGTGTAGCTCGTAATGACTCTTTGTCTAAGCCACAGAGGCTAGATTCTGCTTTAGCTGCAGTCTTCATCAAATTTCAGTTTGCCTTTTCCGCCTTTCCAAATCCCTAAAGCAGCACCACAGTGGATCCATTTCACACCTGGAAATAGTTTCTCAGCATATGGGTTCAGGATGGGCTTACGGGCAGGCAGCCAAAGGAGGCAAGGGATGTTTCAGCCTCCCATCAAACATTCACAGCAAATGTCTGCGTGGAGCCAATCTTATCCACCGGCCTTCCCTAATTTCATTTCCTCGACTGCCCGCTTTTGCTCCTTGTCACCCTGCCTGCTTCTCCCCACAGACATTTTGTCCTTTATTTAAACCCCTGTCAGACACAGATTCTATTAGCTGTGATTGGTTACAGTGCACAGCCATGAAATGATCTACTGGAAACATACACAAATCGGAACAACTTATATTAGCTGCAAAGTAAACCCCGCAAAACTGCAAATGTAAGCGTAGGGTTGAGTAAAACAAATTAAAAACACTTTTAGAAATAATATGCTCGTTGTGGTTTCAAGAAATAGCTGCAAAATCTCAAACCTATTGGTCCAACTGGAAGTAATAATCTTTGTTGTGGGGTATATACGGTATTGCTTTTTTAAATTCTAAACTCTGAAAAAGAAGAGGAAAAAAAAAAAGAAAACTCTTTGTGTGGTCTGTTTCTGTGGTTTGTTGAGGCTTATTTTAATAGCAAAATAAACAATGCAGATCATATTTGCTCACGTTTGTGACTGGCTAAAACCTACATACTTTAAGCGTAACCTCAGAGGAGGCAACCGCACTACAGAATCCTGGATTCAAAATCAGGCTTCATGCTGCCAACTTTCCAGAGATGTCAAAATATTATTAGAAGGTTCAGATTTAAATATTCCAACAAAGTGATTTTCAATAGATTTTGACTGATGAGTGTGTGCTTTTGTGCAAGATAGTTATTTGTGATTTATGCAAAAGAAACCTTACGCATTGAAATGCTTTCACACCTTCAGACCTAGTAGTCCATGTTTAAAATAAAGACATCAGATAAAGACATAATCACATCGTACCAACACTCAGCATAACAACATTAACAGGGAGGACAAATATGCAGGAAGGAAGGGATTGTGTAAATTTTCCAATGCCAACGTAGTTTTGTGTCCCGCACCTCACGGACCACGGACTCTGATTTGTTGTATTATAATCTGTCAACACTGGGCTAAAGACCTAATTGGTTCTACCGATACTTGTTGACAAGTATTAGCTTAGTTTGTTTTTGACACTTAACTTTACTTTTAGGTCTTAATCTTACTGACAGACATTGTGTAAAACATTAAACCACAAACTATTCGTAAGACATAAAAATGAAAATACAAATGATGTAAAATGTAATTCTCTGAGTTTTTCCTCAACACAAGACTCCAAATCCCTGTATAACTAACGTTGGGGGTTTCAGTGTGTTCAGGCCAGCATTTAAAAACAATTCCACGAACTTTCTAGTGAGTATCGAGGCTGTGTAGTGGGAAAGCACTGACTCCATAAAAGAAATGGCCGTAGCCTCTGTGACATTGCCCACTAGTTTGTGGAGCACCACGTTGGTTGTCAAACACTTTTGGGCTCATATAGCCCTACTTAGTCATTTTCCCTCTTAAAACATTTCCATTCTGTGAACAAATCAAACCAAGACAAGTGACATTTAAATCAATACATGAATTTACAGTATATAGTCTAGTTGTATAAAGCAAGGAGGTGTTTTCTTATTTATGATTAATCTCTTATCGATCAGTAAAGTAATACATGTATTTAATAATAAACACAAAAACTGCCACCGAAGTCAGACAGGTTTGATCTTGATGCTAAACTCTTACATTGTTTGTACTGAATAGGGTTATTTTGCAAAGATAAATAACTTGTAAACCATTGACAAGGAACCTCTATGGAGCTCAGTGCCTTGGTAGTTCTGTTATGTTTGCTTTGTAGATTGGTCATATTTTATCTGTAAAATTTTCTGAGGGTTCGTTAAGTACAAAGCCTATCGAGCGGAACAAAAATGATGTCGTGAGAACGGAAGCATTTGCGAAACGTCATCGTCATGTAATTCTGGCGCACGCGCATTAATATTGGTTGGTAGAAGTCCCATTCACCATATAATTTTGGCTAAGAAACATTGTTTCTATGGCTTTTTATCGCAGTATGCAAGTTTGGGCCAGCTGATGCCAACCAAAGCTATGCAGCAAAGCTTCTGTAAAGCAGCGGCAACCAGAATTTGCCTTGAATACGAGGTTACGCACAACTGTGCCCCAAATCCGTCCACCTGGCCTCACTGAGGGGATATACTGTATTTGATCGAGAACTTTTAATTTCGACCTGCACAAATGATTTAATGAAAGTCTACAAGTCTCTTCATGCATAGAAGTGTCAATCATTCAATTGTTGATTGGAAAATGTTCCGACGGCGAATATATGTGACGTGTATTTGGATATTATTATTATTATATTATAAGGCTCATATCCATTTGTATTTTGTATACGAGAGGAGGCCTACGTAAGAGGTAAAATATCACCAACAGTAACGGAGGCATCGAGTATTTAAGAGCGAGATGCATGTTATTACCTAATGTAAGATTTATCTTTTGTTTGTTTATGCCAAATATCATTCCATATGAATAACATATCTAATATCAAAATATTATATTGCAAAACAAGTTATTACAAAGTTCAGTGTCTTTCCATTGCTACATAAAGTGCTGAAAGCTAACATGGTCAGTAGGGTTCCAGTTGTGTCACGTAATGTGGCTGCATATAAGCTTTCAATGAGCTTCATGTGTCTTTGGGATGCCGTAAAAGCTCCAAGAAGACTTCCCTGACTATCTGTATGTGCAGCCCATAACGCAACACAACACTACCATTTATTAATTAACAGAAATAAGCGTGAATAACCCAATAACTACCCTGCCTCTCGCCCGAAGATGGCTGGGATAGCCTCCAGCGTGCCTGCGACCCTTGTGAGGATAAGGCGGTACAGAAAATGGATTAATAGCTGGATAACCCGATAACTCATGGTTGGCTATTGACTTCCACAGGCTTTCTGCCAACTGACACACCACGAGACCACAGGGACGACACGGCGAATGCTCCCATAACAGAAAAATCACAAGCCTCAGTAGAAG
Organism: Phycodurus eques; assembly: GCF_024500275.1. NCBI lineage: Eukaryota > Metazoa > Chordata > Actinopteri > Syngnathiformes > Syngnathidae > Phycodurus > Phycodurus eques. The sequence goes on from NC_084526.1 coordinate 25,009,343, forward strand.
GAGACTCGATCAGCAACAGAAACATATTCATATGCAGTATTAGGATGAGTCTCTTCACAGTCGAGAGGTTGGAGTAGGACTGCACGATTATGGCCAAAATAATAATTGTGATTATTTTGATCAATATTGTAATTACGATGATTAGTCACAATTATTCTTCGTTTGGGAAAAATCTTTAATTATATTGCAGTACTTTTCAACAAACAATATGTAACAGTTTTCATTGCAAAATGAATCTTTAAATTAGAGTAAATGATAGATAATAATTAAAAATACATGTACATTCTACTTTACTGTATAAATATGCTATTATAAAGAGCAATCACGATTTGCAACGTATTGGAAGCAAATACAGTTTATGCATGAAACGGAATAACATTAGGCTGTAAGCACCAACTTTTCATTTGAAAATCCCCGTCAATATAGTGAATTGTCAAGGAAGGACCGGTTCAGGGTGTACCCCGCCTCCCGCCCGAAGATAGCTGGGATAGGCTCCAGCAGCCCGCGACCCTAGTGAGGATATCCGGTTAAGAAAATGGATGGATGGATGTTAAACTGGCATTCTTTTGTGTCTTAAAACACAAGCCATTGTCCGCAGAGATCTTTCGCACCATCGCAGAGGTCTTAATAAATAAATAAATAAAACAAGTAAATTAAAAAAAAGTATCCATGTCATTTCAAAACTAGGGTGGAATTCATGACACAGAGGGTAATTTGTATTTTATTTTAAATAATCAAGAAAAAAGAAGGGGGTTGCATAAAGCAACAAGTCAAAAAATTCGTAAAATAAATTAAGGCAAATTCTGTCACGTATGGGGTTTTGAAGGCAAGGATGGCACGGCAAAAACTTGGAGGACCCAAATGCAGGGAAGCAACGCAGTAGTATCAAAAAATTATTCCAAAAACATTGGATCATGGAAAAATCTAAAAGTCACAAGAAACACTTTATTAAACTCAAAACAAGTCATGACTGGTGAAATAACTGAGCGACACAACTGGCGACTATGACGTGACACAGACAGTAACAATGACAACGGACAATGACAATGAACCGACAAGAAGCGAACGAAAGCAGGGAACTAAATACACACAAATTGACGAGACAACGAGGAACACCTGGACAAGACACGAGTGGCTGGATGGAGCTGATTGGTCGACACAAGGTAGAAGGTTGATGAGAACAGGTGGACACAATAACTAAATAAGCACACGAGACATGAAAAACATGAGACACAGGGAAAACATGAAACAAAACTAAACACAAACCAAACCAAAACACAGACCATGACGATTCAGCTCCTAAAAATAGAATTTATTATTTTGTTTCCACATGTTAAACAGCACAACAGGCTCAACAGGAGGAGATTACAAAAACAGGAACAAGGCTGCAGTGGCTATAAAAGGTCTACACCCCCCTGTTCAAATGTTGTTGTTTTAAATCTTTTGAGAGGGGAGGGAAAAATAAACAGAAATAATCTAGTCGATGTCACCATTGCAAAAGAGATGTTCTCTTTCAACTGGTCTTTTACCTGGTTAAATACAGTTTAAATAAAATAATACTAATAGTAATCAAATAAATCTGCTTGCACAAGGGCACACTCTTTCTTATAACTGGCATGTGGCTGTGTTCAGGAGTAAACAATCACATTCAAACTCAAATGGGAGTCTAGACACACCTGCCAGGCTGCCACCATTTCATTTTTTAAGTGCCCTAAAACACATGCATGCCAAACGGAAACGTGTTTTGCTTTATTCACTAAAAGGATTGAATGGAGAAGCTATTTGTTGACCAGACTTATTGTGTGTACGTGTATGTGCGTGTGTGTGTCTGTGCGTGCGTGCGTGCGCGATTGGCCCATGAAGGCTTTGTGTGAGGTCATGTGGCTTAAAATGACACTAGTGATCACGTTGGTTGGCACAACGGCACCCTATGCGGAAGTCGAAGGCAAAGTCTAAAAATAGATTGCGCACGCAATAATTCATTCATTCATCTACCGTTGCGTTTATCCTCACTAGGGTTGCGGGCGTGCTGGAGCCACATTCACACCTACGGGCAATTCAGAGTATTCAATTAACCTACGCTGCATGTCTTTGGGATGCGGGAGGAAACCGGAGTACCCGGAAAAAACCCACGCTGGCACGGGGAGAACATGCAAACTCCACACAGGCGGGGCCGGGATTTGAACCCTAGTCCCCAGAACTGTGAGGCAGATGTGCTAACCAGTCGTCTACCGTTCCGCCGACGCAATAATTGATTTTAAAAAAGTTAGAGAGGAGGGGTCACCAACTTTTTTGAAACTGAGAGCTACTTGTTGGGTACTGATTAATGCAAAGGGTTACCAGTTTGATATACACTTCTGAAATAACAAATTTGCTCAAATTACCTTTAATAATGTTATTATTAAAAGTTATTCTGAAAAATGTATGTCATCATTTATATGAAGACACTGATCATGTTAATGACGTTTCACAATAATTAGAAGACATAACAATCAATATGCAACCATTTATTTCTATGAATCTCTGACAGTGTTTATATTTTCATATGATCATTTCTACAACATTGCTAGAAAAACACAAAGTCCCATCACTAGTAAGATATTTTTAGAACAGGCCCACGGGCTACTCATGGGGTCCTTGGGGACTATCTGGTTGTTATAGAGCTTTTTAAGAGCAAGAAAATGCACTTTTTTAATGTGGCAGCTGGTGTGTTACTCAAGTCTTTATTTTCCTAAATTGTGAATAAAAAGGTAAGAAATACAGTCATAAAAGAAAAATGGGTTGCAAAAAGCATAGCTAAATCAAAAGTTCTTTAGTAATATAATAGAATGAATGAAAAACATAAGAAATAGAGAAGAGGAAATGAAAAACCATTGTAATAAGATTTTTTTTGTACGTTTTTGTGGCGTCTACCATGACTATCAGGATGTAAAGAAACATGCAGAAGCATAATTTAATGAGCTCCCTGCAAATGAGTTCATCAAAGATAAATGAACACTTGCATAAATGTGTTTCCAACACTTAACATTGTAATTTCCTAAATGCTCTAGCCTCATTTTAAAGTGCACATTCATAATTTACACACCAAACTGTATACACACTTCAGAGTGCATTAAAACACTCAACCCTTACTAAACCTAAGAAAGGAAAATTAAAGCACAGTCTAAAGGTCTGATGCAAATAACCCGAGGCTGAGCTTGCTCAAGACATAAAGTACACTGCAGCCTTACACTTGGCACTCTGTTATTATTAAACGCTACTAGGCACCTACACGTTGTCCAAACTAAACACAAAGCATGGAGTCTGCACTTATCTTTATAATGAAAATAACTGATTTCTGATGCTAATTCAAAACATAAAACAGAGACAGAAGAGACTGGTTGGAGACCGCCAGACTTTGGTTTGAGAGCAGAGCTTACGTGTATGGTCTCGCCTCACCACGGAGGGCCAATTTGCAGACGTTCATTTCCTCCAATCTGTCAGAGCGGACAGTGTAAGTGTGGGAGTAGAGGTTAAGTAGTCAATGGGGCAGGGGGAGCGAGGAGGGGTAATAAGCCTGAATGAGACTCCAGGGATTTTAGCATTGAGTTTCGTAAGGGTCTGCTACCTTTTCCCTATTTTAGTACAATCAGACAAAATAGAGGTTAAATCAGCCTGCTAAAAATCTGAAAAGTCATCAATCATGAGTGTGAGTTGTGAGTCAGGTTCACGGTTAACCCACAAACCCTTTCAATGTACACAAGAAAAATCAAAAGCTGAAATCTTGAGTTTTCATCATTGGGTAAAGTAGAGTAGAACAATACTTCCAAAATAGCATCTATAGAGGAATAGAATTTTGGCTGCAATTTAGAGAGGGCGGCACGATGAACAACTGGTTAGCACATCTGTCTCACAGTTCTTAGGACGGGGGTACCAAATCCCGCCCCCACCTGTGTGGAGTTTGCATGTTCTCCCCATGCCTGCGTGGGTTTTCTCCAGGCACTCCGGTTTCCTCCGAGATCCCACAAACATGCAAGGAAGGTTGATTGAAGACTCTAAATTGCCTGTAGGTGTGAATGTGCGTGAGAATGGTCGTGTGTTCATATGTGCCCTGCGATTGGCTGGCGACCAGTTCAAGAATGTATTTTATCAACGAGCAGTTATAAAAGCCAAAGGGCTTAAAACCTCAACACATGGTACTGAGGTGGCATCCAATTTGTAATTCAACATATTGTATTTTTTTTTTAAATTCATTGTTATGGTGCTGATAGCAAAAATGACAATCCTGCAATGCTTCAAACTGAAATAACAGCCCAAAAAATGACTGGCCGACTCAAATTCCCCTGAGGAGATTGAATGTACAGTATATTTACACAACAATGATCATAGCAAAGACTGGAAATGCTTTCCACCATTATCGTGTTGATTGTTATATACTAGCACAGGCCCAGAATGAACATGTAAAGTACATGCGCCATTTAGCAGAGGAGGGAGTAAGCCACATATGTGCAAGTCTCAAGTCGTAATCTTCAAGTTTCAAACCGAGTCCAAAGAATTAAACAAATCAAGTCGAGTTACCACTAAATTACAAGCAAGTCGAGTCAAGTCATTATTTGTTTTAAGCAAGTCATAAGTCATACAATCTTGCGAGTGATAATTAAATGTTTTTTCATCGATAATAACGCAGAAAAGTACAGTCTCTAAATATGAATGAACGACTTGGAGTATTAAGAATATTTTTTAGAATTTAGAATTTATTTTTCTTTGCATGAGCTCTGTTTACAACTACCAATGTATCTAACACTGTTACTGTGATGATAAATATTGAAATATACTGTATCTGGGAGTAAACCTATAATTATCAGATTAAAAAATTACATAGCTCGCATTGTTTTTGGTGCTAATCTGTTTCCCGAATATATTTGTGTGTGTGTGTGAATGAATTTACGAGTGACACTGCCACATCAAATATGGCAGATGTGTAGCCCCATTTTTTAAATGTATTTATTTATTTTTTAAGTTGGTGATTTTTAATAATGAACTAACCCTGTCGTTTCAGATTTGGATGTGACGACAGTGAAAAGAAAAACTGCAAACTGACAAATGGTGAGACAGAAGGGTGGATGCTGTTTAGTAATCGACATGTTGATCTGACTGATTCAAAACGGATGTGATGGAAGACGTTTATTCATTTGACATCCTAGTCTTCATCCCAATCATCCAAAACGCTTCCCCTGTGCTATGCAGTACACGTGCAAAGTGAAAATAATTATGACTTATAACTTTGTATTTGCCTTCATCAAGCATCTTTTCCACATTTCTATTAATATATAGAGTGTAAAATGTTTTTAATGATGTATTAAATGTCTTTTGCTTCTACAATATTGTGGCGATGATGGGTTGCAAGGACGAGAGAGCTTTGATGAAGAAGAGCTTGACTTCAGAATAGGCAATAGTAGACAATTGTCACTACTAGCGGTGAGCAGCATGATAGAGGTCATTAAACATGACACAACAGTCACATGCAAGAAAACACACATATTCCTAACTAAAGGCACACGATGAACAACTACATTATGGAAAACGTAATAAAGGAGAACTATTTACGTTTGTACAACCTGAGCAGTCAACTTCACTGATGCTACAATATACTACTTTTTTTTAAATGTGAAAACCACTTAAATATTCATCGGCAGCACAGTGGACGACTGGTAAGCACATCTGCCTCATAGTTCTGAGGGCCCGGGTTCAAATCTGGCCTCGTCTGTGGGGAGTTTGCATGTTCTCCCCCATGCCTGTGCGGGTTTGCTCCGGGTTTTCCCACATCCCAAAAACATGCATGGTAGGTTAAATGAAGACTCTAAATTTCCCATAGGTGTGAATATGAAAGCAAATGGTTGTTTGTCTACAGTATACTCTATGTGTCCTGCGATTGGCTGGCAACCAGTTCAGGGTGTTCCCCGCCTCTCGCCCAGAGTAGGCGGGGGTAGGCTCCAGCACACCCATTACCCTAGTGACGATAAGTGGTACGGAAAATGGACTGGATGGATAAAATATTCAATGTCTTTGCATTATTGTTCCAAATTGCTCTCATTTGAACAAAACACATTTCATTTCATTAAAACTACTACTAAAAACTACTAAAACTACATTTCATTAAACTACTATCGATCTTTTATGTCTTTTGTCTTGGCAGCAGTTAATCTTTAGTTGAAAACACTGATGATGTGTCATCCTGATGCTGTGGTTTCAATAATGGCAAGTTTAGGAGGCTGATGGCACCAGACCCCCCTCCTGTGGGCACATGGTTAGTTTGTTAATTGTTTGGTCAGAAGTCTTCAGTACAAGGCAGTCATATAGAACCAAAAAGTTCAATTGAATGTTGTGGATCCCAGTTATGTTTGACATTTTCAAGAATTTAGAGCACTCCGTTGTAATATTCAGTGTAGACAACAAGCAGTTAATTTATAATTGCAATTATTACAATATAATTATATATATATATATAATTAGTCACTGATGGTGTAGTGGTACACTCGCCTGACTTTGGTGCAGGCAGCGTGGGTTCAGTTCCCACTCAGTGACGGTGTGAATGTGAGTGCGAATGGTTGTCCGTGTCTATATGTGCCCTGCGACTGACTGGCGACCAGTTCAGGGTGTCGTCCGCCTTTCGCCCGAAGTCAGCTGGGATAGGCTCCAGCGTCCCGTGACCCTAACCAGGATAAGCGGTGTTGAAAATGGATGGATGGATATATATAATTAAATATATATATATATATATATATATATATATATATATATAATTCTTTGATTTTCTCAAAACAGTCCCTGATTGTTCACGCAAGAGTTTGAGGGTATCCTGTTCCTCCTTGGAGACATTTGCAAAGCCCTCCTACATACTGTAACTGTAAATCATGATTTTGTACGAATCTGTATGTGCTGAGAATCTCATAATTTTTTGCATAAAATCCACACATTCATTGATAGCAAATAAATTCCATGGATTTACATGTTGCATGTTCAACAGAAATTTATTTATCCCTTTTATATACCACGTATCATGTTCAGGCTCACCGAGAAGCTGCAATCTATCCCAACTGACTCTTTATCAGAATCAGAATCAGAATCATCTGTATTAGCCAAGTACGTCCAAAAAACCTACAAGGAATTTGTCTCCGGTAATTGGAGCCGCTCTAGTACGACAACATACAGTCAATTGACAGAGAACACTTTTGAGACATAAATACATTGAGAAAAACAGTCACTGAGCAATAAAGGGTTGCTAGTTATGTGGTAATGCCGGTACATTTATTTTTTATTTTTTGACAATTGTGCAAAACGATGCAGAGTCCTCTAGCACTTCGAGCAGTTCGAATGACTAATATTGCAACAGTCCAGTGCAATGACCATTGTGCAAAGGGCGCCGAGACTTCAAGCGAGTAGTACGATAATCTGGGACAATGTTGATTGTGCAAATGTTGCAGATACTCCTCAGTCAGTGTGCAAATGGAGCAGATGCTACTCTGGCATGAGTGGTCATTATTGGTCAACAACAGATATGCAAATAGTGCAGCATGGTGAGACTACTACAGTGAGTGAACGAGTAATATATAATTGGCCCGACAGAAATGTGACAACAAACTCAAGACAAAAAGACAAAAAATTGGCAGCATGTTGCAATGGAATTGTAGGCTAGGTGTTTAAGAAGTTGATTGCAAGAGGGAATAAGCTGTTGGAATGTCTGCTAGTTCTAGTTTGCATTGATCGGTAGCGCCTATCCTCAGGAAGGAGCCGGAAGAGCCGGTGACCGGGATGTGGAGGGTCCCAGAGGATTTTGCACGCTCTTGTCTTAGTTCTGGCAGCGTGCAAGTCCAGAAGGGTGGGTAGGGGGGTACCGACTATCCTTTCAGCAGTTTTGATTGTCCGTTGCAGTCGGAGTTTGCCCTTTTTTGTAGCAGCACCAAACCAGACTGTGATGGAAGGACACAGGACTGATTCAATGACAGCTGTGTAGAACTGCCTCAGCAGCTATACACCTTAGACTGATCACAGTCACAGGACTGATTAAACCTGTGGGACAATTTTGATTAATTAATCAGCCTAACGGCTGGGGGAAGAATCCAGAATATCTTGATCAAGGCCGCATAAGCACAGCGAGAATATGCACACTCACACGGAGAGGCCAGATCCGAGAATGGAATATAGTGTAGGGTTCACATCCCAACCCTAAGCTTCTTGTGGTGAGGCAGCTGTGCTACCACACACACCACTACGCTGCCATCAAGATTCATTTGGTAACCTAAATTAAATGTCATCTGAAATCCTGATCGGTTCATCTGCATAGCGGAAAACATTTTATTTATTTTAACTCTTACATTTTGCCTGGGGATGTGTCAGTATACTGCGTCAATATGTAAATAATTTCCTTGCTACTTTTTTGTTATTCTATTCATTTATTGTTCTTTATCTTATCTTTTAAACATTGCTGTGTCCTTTACGCTCCTCCATTTCCCCACTGGGGATCATTAAAGGAGTATCGCATTTTATTTTAATGTTTTAATGTGTTTAATGTTTAAAATGTTTTGTTCTGTCACTAACAGTGCAGTTTCATTCGCCACGTGGGTTCAGTTCCTACTCGGTGACTGTGTGAATGTGAATATAAATGGCTGTCTCGATGAGTGCAAAGTGATTGACTGGTAACCACTCCAGGGTGTAGTCTGATTTTCACCCAATGCCATTGGGGATAGACTCCAGATCCCCACAACCATGAACAGGATAAATGGTATAAAAAAATTAAGGGATAGGTTTTGAGCAGCCCAATGAGCCCAGCAATATTTTTTCTTGTCTCTTCTGGTAAAAATTATGATTTAATAAATTTGTTTCTCCTTACTTACATTTGACATGACATTGAACAACAGTATTTACATTTACTGCGGTTGGCTGGCGACCAGTTCAGGGTGTACCTCGCATTCAATTTTATCTCCACATTTCAAAGAGATCAGATTCTAATCTAAGGATATCTGATTGCATTTGTTTCCAGGGTTTTACCTATTCGCACACTGGAGAACATGAGAGTGGAAAAAAAATTGTGTCACTTGAACAATCTTTCTTCAGTTGTTATCGCGAATGTGAATGATTAAAAGTTATCATCTGACATGAACAAAATGTGTAACATCTACAATAAATCATGAATAAATAAATATGTATACAGTCCCTTTCGATATGTTATTCCATCTCTACTCAGCTCAAGCTTACTGACTCATAGATATAAATAGTCTAAGTTTCCAGGGTCCTTTTGTGCAACAGGTGCTGTTTGTCACTCAACAGGTACACACACACCCCTCTCCCACAAACACAGGTGGATTTTATTTATTTTTTAACAAAGAAAAAATGTAAACAGCCCTACATTATAGCAAGATGCCCAACATAAAAGGGAGCTTGCAGGATTTTGAGGGTGCCTTGGGTTTGCTTGGTAGCCTATTGACACAGCTGCAGGCCCAAACTTAAGCCTATTTTACTTGGTGAAAACAATATTCCATAGAAAACTTGCAAACATCACAATCTGTTATTTTGAAGGTTAAAAGAAAATCTAAGCAAAGAAAAAACATTCAGAAGACAGAAAGAAGAAAGAAGCCGCACAAAATACTGAGCTTTTGTAAAAGAAAATTGCCATTCTGTTTACACATTCCTGCCTGCATATACTGTACAATGTGTAATGAAGGAAGGATTTTGGAGATTTTTTTTTATACTCTGTCACACTGCAGCAACTGTAGGAAAAGTGTAGCTGCCTCAAATTGAGGCAGTGCAAAAATGTGTTTACTGTTCGACATGCGTGTAAATTCTACAGTTATTTATCACATACCATACAGTAAAATACCTTAAAGTAATTATACAGTAATTAACTGCAGTTTCCACTGCATCGTGGGATTTTGGTTGACGTCACACAGAGTTACTGTATTTTACTACTGTAACAGAAGTCGCATGGCTCCCAGCGTGCATTGCACCATGAAATGTTGAAATGTTGCCGTAATAAAGACGTAAATCCTTAATGTTCATGAATGATCAGGATTAACGTAATATGAATAATGTGTGTTTATTTTACCCATAGTTTGTTTAATGTGTGTCTTATTTAACTCTCGCGTTACATTTATGTTGCACTTTGCTTTCATAAAACCCTGAGTGTGGGTTGTGTGCGACAGAGTGACATACCAGTCAGCTCAGCTGTATGCTAAGTGAAGCTAACCCAACCCTTACCTGGTAACTTATCAAATGTACATTCCAGTGTGAACCTGTTTGTGATTACTCAATTTGACCTACTTCTTCTGCAAGCCAAAAGAGCTCCCATTTTCCTTGTGTGAATCATCAGCACCACAATGAATAAAAACGTTGATTTTAAAAAATATATCCATCCATCCATCCATTTTCTACCGCTTATCCGGGTCGGGTCGCGGGGGCAGTAGCTTTGGCAGGGACGCCCAGACTTCCCTCTCCGCAGCCACTTCATCCAGCTCTTCCGGAGGGATCCCGAGGCGTTCCCAGGCCAGCCGAAGGACGTAGTCTCTCCAGCGTGTCCTGGGTCGTCCCCGGGGTCTCCTCCCGGTGGGACGTGCCCGGAACACCTCACCAGGGAGGCGTCCGGGAGGCATCCGAATCAGATGCCCCAGCCACCTCATCTGGCTCCTCTCAATGCGGAGGAGCAGCGGCTCTACTCTGAGATCCTCCCGGATGTCCGAGCTTCTCACCCTATCTCTAAGAGAGAGCCCGGACACCCTGCGGAGGAAACTCATTTCGGCCGCTTGTATCCGGGATCTCGTTCTTTCGGTCACGACCCACAGCTCATGACCATAGGTGAGGGTAGGAACGAAGATCGACCGGTAAATTGAGAGCTTCGCCTTTCGGCTTAGCTCCTTCTTCACCACAACGGACCGATACAAAGTCTGCATCACTGCAGACGCTGCACCGATCCCTCTGTCGATCTCCCGTTCCATTCTTCCCTCACTCGTGAACAAGACCCCAAGATACTTGAACTCCTCCACTTGGGGCAGGATCTCATCCCCAACCTGGAGAGGGCATGCCACCCTTTTCCGACTGAGGACCATGGTCTCAGATTTGGAGCAAAAAGCAGAGATGCAATACTGAGGCCACCAAACCGGACCCCCTCTACGCCTTGGCTGCGCCTAGAAATTCTGTCCATAAAAGTTATGAACAGAATCGACGACAAAGGGCAGCCCGTATCAGGGGGTTCGGTACCCCATACTCCTGAAGCACCCTCCACAGGACTCCCCGAGGGACACGGTCGAACGCCTTCTCCAAGTCCACAAAACACATGTAGACTGGTTGGGCGAACTCCCATGCACCCTCGAGGACCCTGCCGAGGGTGTAGAGCTAGTCCACTGTTCCACGGCCAGGACGAAAACCACACTGCTCCTCCTGAATCTGAGATTCGACTTCCCGACGGACCCTCCTCTCCAGCACCCCTGAATAGACCTTACCAGGGAGGCTGAGCAGTGTGATCCCCCTGTAGTTGGAACACACCCTCCGGTCCCCCTTCTTAAAAAGGTGAACCACCACCCCAGTCTGCCAATCCAGAGGCCACGCGATGTTGCACAGGCGTGTCAACCAGGACAGCCCCACAACATCCAGAGCCTTTAGGAACTCCGGGCGAATCTCATCCACCCCCGGGGCCCTGCCACCGAGGAGCTTTTTAACTACCTCGGTGACCTCAAACCCAGAGATAGGAGAGCCCGCCTCAGAGAACCCACACTCTGCTCATGGGAAGGCGTGTCGGTGGAATTGAGGAGGTCTTCGAAGTATTCTCCCCACCGACTCACAACGTCCCGAGTCGAGGTCAGCAGCGCCCCATCCCACTAAACACAGTGTTGGTGGTGCACTGCTTTCCTCTCCTGAGACGTCGGATGGTGGACCAGAATTTCCTCGAAGCCGTCCGGAAGTCTTTCTCCATGCCCTCACCGAACTCCTCCCATACCCGAGTTTTTGCTTCAGCGACCACCAGAGCAGCATTCCGCTTGGCCAGCCGGTACCCATCAGCTGCCTCAGGAGTCCCACAGGCCAAAAAGGCCCAATAGGACTCCTTCTTCAGCTTGACGGCATCCCTCACCGTTGGTGTCCACCAACGGGTTCGGGGATTGCCGCCACGACAGGCACCGACCACCTTACGGCCACAGCTCCGGTCGGCCGCCTCAGCAATGGAGGCATGGAACATGGTCCACTCGGACTCGATGTCCCCAGCCTCCCCCGGAACATGAGCAAAGTTCTGTCGGTGTCATGAACGGAACAGAGGCTGGGACCCAAAAATGCAAGACTCCAAAACAGATGGACAGTTTCCAAAAAGAGAGGTTTAATAGACGGGCATAGGTCGGTACACGGGCAGGCAATCCAAGAAGAGCAACAGTATCCAAGAACATGAGGCAAAGAGGCAAGGTCGATAATCGGAACAGGGTCAAAGTTTTACTGTGAGTCTGTGACAAGGAATGCTGGAACGTGACGACAAGGTACAACGAACTGGCAACGAGTGGGAATGAGACACGAGGTTAAATACAATCGGTAATTAGGTATGAACGAGGCACAGGTGGTGAAGATGCTCACAGGAGCAGGTGTGTGAGAAACGAGAGAGAGGAAGACAAAACCTGGAACACACGCACACACACACACACACACACACACACACACACACACACACACACATGACAGTCGGAGGTGGGAGTTGAAACTCCTTCTGACAGGGGATTCTGCCAGACGTTCCCAGCAGACCCTCACAATACGTTTGGGCCTGCCACGTCGGACCGGCATCTTCCCCCACCATCGGAGCCAACTCACCATGCCGCCAGATTGTAACAACTCTCTCTCCTGAGATGCCGGAAGGAAGACCAAATTTGTCTCTAAGCCGTCTGGAAGTCGTTCTCCATGGCCTCCCATACTCGAGTTATAGCCTCGGCGATCACCAAAGCTGTGTTCAGCTTGGCCAGCCAGTACCCATCAGCTGCCTCAGGAGTCCCACAAGCCAAAAAGGCCCGATAAGACTTCTTCAGCTTGACGGCATCCCTCACCGCCGTTGTCCACAACAGATTCGAAGATTTTCACCACAACAGGCACCGACAATCTTACGGCCACAGCTCCAGTCGGCCCCCTCAACATTGGAGGCACGGAACATGGTCCACTTGGTCTCAATGTCCCCTGCCTCTCCCGGGACGTGGCCGAAGTTCTGTCAGAGGTGGGAGTTTAAACTCCTTCTGACAGGGCACTCTGCCAGATGTTTCCAACAGACCCTCACAATATGTTGGGGTCTGCCAGGTCGGACCGACATCTTCCCCCACCAATGGAGCCAACTCACCACCAGTTGGTGATCAGTTGACAGCTCCCCCAAGTGTCCAAGACATGCGGCCGCAAGTCAGATGACACGACTACAAAGTCGATCATCGAACTGCGACCTATGGTGTCCTGGTGCCAAGTGCACATGTGAGCACAAAATTCTAATTACGGAACACCACGTGTTCTGGTCGGGGGTTGCGTTCCTCCCAATCAGGGGTCCAAGTCCCACTGTCATTGCCCACACACAGTCCACCATCAGAATGAGGGAGACCCAAACAGGAGAACTGCTGCTACAAACAAAAGTCAGAACCCATCCCCCTGGAGGGAAGCTACCCTCTCATCCACCGGGTAAATCCCAAGATACAGGCAATAAGGGGGGCAATAAGTATGCCCACAACTGCTCAGCGCCACTCACCGTGGGCAACTCCAGAGTGGAAAAGGGTCCAACCCATCTCAAGAGGACTGGTACCGGAGCCCAAACTGTGTGTGTTGGTGAGCCCGACTATATCTAGTCGAAATTTCTCAACCTCGCACACCAGCTTGGGCTCTCTCCCTGCCAGAGAGATGACATTCCACGTCCCTAGAGCCAGCTTCGATCGGACCGCCAAGGTCCCCGCCTTCGGCCGCCACCCAGCTCACTATGCACCGAACCCCTTTGGCCCCTCCCACAGCTGGTGAGCCCATGCCCGACGAGGCCCCATTGGTGTAGGCCCAGCCACCAGGCGCTCGCTTTCAAGCTCTACCTGCAGGCCTGGCTCCAGAGGGGGGCCCCGGTGACCTGCACCCAAGCAAGGGAAGCATAGGTCAATTTAAATGTATAATTAAAAGGGGTCTAAGAGCTGTACTTTGTCTGGTCCCTCACCTAGGACCTGTTTGCCATGGGGGACCCTACCAGGGGCATAAAGCCCCAGACAACTTATCTCCTAGGATTATTGGGACACACTAACCAGAGGGGCAGATCTCATTCCAAAAAAAAAGAATTACCTTGACTTGTACTAATGGAGCCTACAGTTGAAAAATGGTTATTGTCTTTGAATAAATTAATCAAGAGTGATAGATATTAGGTATAGGTATAAATTTGTACAGGTATAAACTTACAGAATGTAGAACATGGATAACTATAGTCAAGTGAAGGCCACCCGATGACAACGAAAGGGAAATTTTACAGTATGTGTATTAATTTGGCCGGCACGGTGACCGACTGGTAAGCACATCTGCCTCACAGTTCTCTGCACCGGGGTTCAAATCCTGGCCCCACCTGTATGGAGTTTGCATGTTCTCCCCGTGCCTGGGTGGGTTTCTCCGGGCACTCCGTTTTCCTCCCACATCACAAAAACATGTGCGGTAGGTTGATTGAAGACTCTAAATTGCCCATAAGTATGAATGTGAGTGCGAATGGTTTGTTGTTTCTATATGCCCAGTGATTGGCTGGCGACCGGTTCAGGGTGTACCCCGCCTCCCACTTGAAGATAGCTGGGATAGGCTCCATCAGAAAATTGATGGATGGATGTATTAATTTGGTTGCAAATGAGCTAAAAACAACTAAATCTTCAAACACTAAGCGATCATAACAATATGAACATGTTGGCACAAGTACAATTGAGAAGGCAAAAAGTTCAGTTCAGAGATTCGAGATTTGGATAGCAGATGAAAACAATCTGTAATAATTTTAGAAGTGTTGTTTTTCCATGTCGCCTTGGTTGCTCTACAATCTATTCAGTGGGTAAGGAGATAGAATGCCCTGTTTGTTTCGCCAGCGGCTGTTTTATTTAGTTGTGCGCACTTCAAAGTTTTGGAAAATAACTGGAAAATACAAGATGAACCGAGTGGGTTATTTGAGTAACAGCATTAGACACAGAAGAATCTGACATAATCGTTTGATGACATTAGTTTTGTTTGAATCTAACCATGACCCAAATATGTTAAAGTTTAAAATATTTTTTAGGGAGAACCTTATTTCACACTGTTACTGTAGGATGAAACAGTCTAAACATTACAGGCTGAATACAGGTATTGTGCATTTACCCATGAAAGTCACACTTTTATGTTTATTTTAAGCCTACAAACAGTTTCTCCAGTGAAATGCCTTGTTGGCAAGTTTGGTATGACACCACTGTAATGAGAAAATGAACTGTGAACTGTGATGTAACGTGTGAACTAGCAGACGGACCTCAATGTATGCAGGTCCCTGTGGAGTAAACCATTAAATGACCTAAAGTGAATATGATGTAGCAGCTCTGTTTTTCATGTCAGTATTTAATGCTATTACTTGTGGTCAACTGTGTATTGCACTCAGTCTCAGTTAAATTGGTACGTCAGTCCTCCACAGGCTGTTCTGCCAGCAGCAAACAAACAAGCTGTTCATTCATTAAGCAAATGTCCATCCAAATACAAAATCTTCAACCACAAGGTTATGAAAAATGCTATTGTACTACAGCTTGGAAAATCCCTTTTTATTTGTGTTTAACTTTTAATTTTGGCTACTCAACAGATCCTAAAATATATATACAGGAAAATGTCCTTATTTGTACTTTAAAAAAATATTTTCCTGGCTCAGGACAGAGTATACAGTAGCTGTGTTGGACGATTGTGAGTTTGATCAAGACACAGAACCCCCCAGTTGTTCAGGCGGATCTCACCCACCCCTGGGGCCCTGCCACCGAGGAGCTTTTAAACCACTTCGGTGACCTCAACCCCAGAGATAGATTGTGGTGGTCACACTCCCTTCTGTCCCCTGCCGGTGGCGGTCGTGGGGCGCGCTGGCTCGGTTGGTCGTGGGGGGCGGTGGTCTGGCGTCCGTCCACCTCCCTTTGGGATTGATCAAGGCACTTCGGTTGGGCTGAGGACCGCCCTGGTTTCTGGGGAATGGGTGGCGTCCCCCTGGTTGGGTCCCCTGCTGGACGGGCTCGATGGCTTGGCCCCACCCTTGCAGGTGGAGGGGGACGGAGCTGGGCCCACCCTTCCTCAATGTGCCGGCTCAGCGACTCCCTACACAAGTTGAATAACAAGCAGGTGATATTGTGTTCATTCATTCACTAATAAGTTTGATAGACATGCTATAGGCTTTTAATTGCTTGTGCAGGGACCACTAATAACAACACAGGTTATAGTAACATATCTAACATAGCCAAGCATCATTCTCATCAAAGTTGTGTTGATACCTGTTTTTTTTCCCATAATTTTTCTACTCTTGTTGTAAATGTATTTTTACACAGAATAATGGAGCTGGATGTTTTCAGTTCATTATTATAGTAATCCCATAAATTAACTCCTCTAATGGAGACACATCTTTGTTTTATATTTGTTCTTGCTTTAGATTTTTTAAATACACCTGTTCCCCTCAGATTGTAACATTCATTCATTCATTTATCTTCCGTTCCGCTTATCCTCACTAGGGTCGCGGGCGTGCTGGAGCCTATCCCAGCTATCTTCGGGCAAGAGGCGGGGGACACCCTGAACTGGTCGCCAGCAAATCGCAGCGCACATCCCAACAAACAACCATTTTCACTCACATTCATACCTGCGGGCAATTTAGAGACTTCAATGAACCTACCCTGGATGTGTTTGGGACGTGGGAGAAACCGGAGTACCCGGAGAAAACCCACTCAGGCACAGGGAGATCATGCAAACTCCACACAGGCGGGGCCGGGATTCAAACCCCGGTCCTCAGAACTGTGAGGCAGATGTGCTAGCCATTCCTCACCATGCCGCCAGATTGTAACAACTCTCTCTAATTTCAAACAGCTGAGTACTGTGGCAAAGTAAATTGTTGTGTATTTTGTGCATTACCATTGCTGTTTTGAATTTTTTAAGTCAATATGTTGTGGATTGGTTGGTTCTATGTAGCCAGCTTGGCTAATAATTCTGATTGCTTTTCTGTCGCATAAAGATTGAATGAGGGCGGGCGGCGTAGGGTCCCTGCAGCCTCCTCTGAGCGGTTGTTTTTTGGGGGCCTCGGTGGGGTGAGCAGCGATAATTTCCTGTATTATATATACATTTGAGGCGGACAACTGGTTATCACATTGGCCTCACAGACAGTTCTGAGGACCGGGGTACAAATCCCGGCCTCGCCTGTGTGGAGTTTGTATGTTCTCCCCGTACCTGCGTGGGTTTTCTCTGGGCACTCCGGTTTCCTCCCACATCCCAAAGACATGCATGGTAGGTTAATTGAACACTCTAAACTGCCCGTAGGTGTGAATGTGAGCGTGAATGATAGTTTGTTTATATGTGCCCTCCAATTGGCTGGCGACAGTTCAAGGTGTATCTCGCCCGAAGATAGCTGCGATAGGCTCAGCACGCCCGCGACCCTAGTGAGGAGAAGCGGTACAGAAAATGGATGGATATATACATTTTTAACATTAGACAATACATATCATATTGGGATGAGAGTACACCTTCTTTACAACCGCCAGTTACCAGTATATGATTATACAATGTGAAAAAATACATTTGAATTATCATTATACCTATGTATAATACACTCCATTGACTTTTGATATATATATTTTTTTTTTTTTTAGGAAAACTATTCATATTACACACGAGAAATCACGGTACAGGTATATACCCATATCCAGTGTTGAGAAGTGTGCGTCTATTGGGGCCAATTAAGTGTATATCATATAACCTTGTCAAACCACAGACGGTCAGCAATGTATGATACTTTAGATCTTGTCCTATTCTGCCCACAAAGGCATATGAAAGGTGTTCCTCCCAGTTTGTCTTTCAGCAGCCTTAACAGATCTAAATCCACCGCCTAGGATCCACCAGAAGTGCTCAAGCCAGACTCGAGTCTCTTTGATAGCAGCAGTGCCGAGAGCACAATAAGAGTCATGAAAGATCAGATGGTTTCCAAATGAGGTTTGAATAACTGATGCCCAAACACCAGGATGAACCTCGCTAGGTGGCATTTGTAAAGTGTGCACTGTATGCTGTGGTGGAATGGATGTGTTTTCTTACATGTATGCATTCTTGCATTCATACCAAGTACACCTGCAGGATCAAGTTTGTTTGTTTTTAGGTGATGAGTATTGACATTTGGGTCTAAATCTCTTTTGTGCACGTTGGTACTTTTAATGTCGATGCATGTTGACAGATGTCAGCAGCAATGATACTCCATCATTTGTTGTATCCTTATGATTTTATCAAAAAGAAACCACACGCTAAAATGAAAAACAATTTGATTTAAAAGATTAAAGTGCTACTTTGTCCTAATATTGAGGCATGTCCAAATTATTGTCTTATATTCGGTATTATATGATATCATTTGGTTGTGTCCTCCACAAAAACACAGTACTAAGCCCTTTTTTTAATTTTACACCCATGTAGAAATGTATATAAAATTATAGGAAAGCACAGTTGAGCATCCACAAAATAAATGTCACACACAAGCCTTGTAGTTAAACATGCCACAGTAAAGGGCATCCAACTCCAAACCCGGCACTGACATTAAACGGAGGTTTGCTAAACACAGCTGCATGCTGAAATGAGGAGCAAAGAATTAAAGTGGTAACAGAATGTGGGACCAAAAAAAAATTTTTTTTTTTTTTTAATTAAAAAAAATAAGCAATGGGTCTGAGTGTCATTGTCAAAAAGGAAGGAGAGGAACACGTGAGCTCACCACTGTAACCAATAAAATTACATAACACTGCGCCTGATCTAAAAAATGTCACTCCCTCCCTTTATGTCCACTAGGGGGTGCCAAATTTGGCAAAAGTCCCATACAGGAAAGCTATTTGTAGTTTTGAAATGTGTTGTTGTACAATTATGTAGTTTTTCCTTATGGTCTGTAAATGACTTGACTTGATTAATCAAAATTAAAAAACAACAACAATATATATATATATATATATATATATATATATATATATATATATATATATATATATATAGCAGGTCAGGTCACTGATGGTGTAGTGGTAAACTCACCTGACTTTGTTGCAGGCAGCTTGGGTTCAGTTCCCACTCAGTGACAGTGTAAATGTGAGTGCGAATGGTTGTCCGTGTCTATGTGCCCTGTGACTGGCTGGCGACCAGTTCAGGGTGTTGTCAGCCTTTCGCCTGAAGTCAGCTGAGATAGGCTCCAGTGCCCCGCAACCCTGAACAAGATAAGCGGTGTTGAGAATGGATGGATGGATGTGTATATATATATATATATATATATATATATATATATATATAGTGCGTACAGAAAGTATGCAAACCCCCCCCAATTCTGTCTCCGAGCTCTTCAGGCAGTTCCCTTGACCTCATGATTCTCATTTGCTCTGACATGCACTGTGAACTGTAAGGTCTTATATATGTGTGGCTTTCCTAATCAAGTCCAATCATTATAATCAATCACAGCTGGACTCCAATGAAGGTGTAGAACCATCTGAAGGATCCATCCATCCATCCATTTTCTGAGCCGCTTCTCCTCACTCGGGTCGCGGGCGTGCTGGAGCCTATTCCAGCTATCATCGGGGAGGAGGCGGGGTATGCCCTGAACTGGTTGCCAGACAATCGCAGGGCACATAGAAACAAACAACCATTCGCACTCAGATTCACACCTACGGGAAATTTAGAGTCATCAATTAACCTACCATGCATGTTTTTGGGATGTGGGAGCAAACCCACGCAGGGAGAACATTTAAACTCCACACAGGCGGGGCTGGGGATTGAACCCCGGTCCTCAGAACTGTGAGGTAGATGCTCTAACCAGTCGGTCACCGTGCCGCATCACAAGGATGATCAGAAGAAATGGACAGCACTCGAGTTAAATATATGAGTGTGTCAGCAAAGGTTCTGAATACTTATGGCTGTGCGATATTTCAGTTTTTCTTTTTTAATAAATCTGCAATTCAGTTTTTTTCTGTTAATAAGGGGTGCTGTGTGTACATTATAATGAGGAGGAAAAAAATGAACTTTAAAAAAAAATGATTTTTAGCAAATGGCTGCAATATAACAGATTAAAACATTTAAGGGGGTCTGAATCTTTTCCGTACCCACTGTATATCCATCCATTTTCTGGACTGCTTATTTTCACTCGGGTCGCGGGTGTGCTGGAGCCTATCCCAGCTATCTATATATACATGCGGCACGCTGTGGGACTGGTTAGCACATCAGCCTCACAGTTCTGAGGACCGGGTTTCAAATCCCGGCCACGCCTGTGTGGAAGTTGCATGTTTTGATTTAAATCACCGTCATAACCATTCTTGAGAAACATTGTCAAACGAAGACTGCTGTCGAGATCCAGCCAAAATGAGGGAACAGTTGAGAGATTTTAGAAATGTCACATATCAAAGCACGGGTTCTCCAGCCTTTTCAGACACGCTGCTACCATGGCGACATCCACCACTTAAAGTCTTCTTTCGCTGCGGTTTACACTCTCCTGGTTCGTATTAAGTGTATGTACCACAGTGCCCACTTTGTGTGAATGTGTATGGCTTTGTGTCTATCATGTGCTCTTGTGTTACTGGCGACCAGTTGAGGGTGTAACTCTGCCAAACTCAACTCGGATTGGCTCCAATCCACCAGTGGCCCTGAACAGGATAATGGAAGAAAATGGATGGGTGGGTGGATTGTACCACCTGCATTGTCATGCATTTCAGTAATCATTTCCAAGATTTGCATAGACTCAATTCTAAATCAAATACATGCATGTTTAATTGTATCATATTTCTGACAAGGACATTTGGAAATTCAAGATAATTGTAAGTATGAATACACTCCAGTGTCGCCACGTTGTTTATAAAACGATATTATGTTAACTCGTATATTATGCGTTCTGACAGGATGTCATTTGCGCACTTCTACTGAAGCTGTCCATTTGTATAAATTATAAATGTACATTTTACTTTTATCTTAAACATTTTGCAGACAGGAAAACACAAATAACTCACGTTTGATTATTAATTGTTAATTGTTGTCATTTATTTTGACTTTACTATTTACCCCAAAAAATATTCACCCAGTGCATAGCATGAGGAATGGTCCACTTATTGCGGGACAGTGAAGTATAGATACGGATCTATAAAAAAAAATGTTTAAGGTATCTTTTATTTTTCATTGAATTTTTATGTCTAACAGTGTTGTTAATATGCGACTACATCACCTACAGTTGACGACTCAATCTTTACTGTATCGCGAAAGTATCACCCAATCTCCAACCCCCCGCCACCCCACTGCTTGCCTTTTGGTACAGTCCAGAGCGCCTTTTGGTAACTCCAGCCTGAGCGAGTGAAGCACAACATGTTGGAGGCTGTGGCTGAGCGGTAGTCATCGAAGTTAACTTTTAAATTCCAGTTTTGTTCGCGTCTGTACGAACTCGAGGCAAAGGGTGGTTGAGAACAAAGGGCGACAACAAGAGTCATGCTACTAGTTTAGCGTGAAATGCCGGAGCGTCTTTTTGTGTCACAAGCCCGCTGATATTAGTGACGAGAGAGAAGAAGGCGCAATGGGAAGCCGCAGAAGAGAGAGCCAAGCGGGGTCCAAGATGCAGCCGGCCGCGGTGCTGCGGGGCGCACTGTTAACTTTGCTGCTTAGCCTGAGTGCAGGTAGGAAAATGCTTGTGTTATGCGCTGCAGAATGAATGTTCATGCGAGCGTGTGTAAAATTAGGGGAGGTAATTCTGGAGCTACAGTGTCGGTCTCATGCCGGACACTGTGGTCTTCCTAAACGCCATGGTGGGGTCAGCGAGAGGCTCTCACCTTTGGAACACTTATTCTAGTCATTTAACTTGTGTGCATATTTATACATGTTCATGAATATTCTTTAACTCACTTTCGTCACTTATGGACACTTTTGACATTTGCTTTACTTGATGATTTTTGTATGTAACTTAAATGTGCAGTTAGAGTGTCAAAGTACAGTCTGAGCTACATGGGCTGTGCATCGATAATTCCTTATTTGGCTGGATTTTTTTCACTTTAGGGTTTTAAATGAAGGTTAAGATTGGCACATCTAAAGCTCATTTGATGTGCAAGGATGTGCTTGATGTTGTATCTTTTCCTTGAGGAAGTCCTAGATGATGTGGGAATATGACCCTAAATCTTAAGTAACAATTGGATGTGAAATGCAAATTAGCTGCATTTTTCTATATTGTTGTTTAGAAATGTAGGTAAAAAAAAAAGAGAGTTTTTGTGATTGCAGGTGAACTCAATAATAACCCGCTTCCGGACCCCTTCCCCTCTCTCAGCTGCTCTTGCAGTAGGTCTGAGAGATTTCCACCACCCCCTTCCTATGTTTTCTCTAACACCTTGTATTTACAACATGTCAGAACAGCCGCTGGAATGCACAGACCCTACGGAAGCTATTCCTAAGCTCACACAACAGGCTTTGCGTCATGTATTGACACACAGACGCTCATAGCACTCACAGATGCCATGCCCTCTGACATGACCTTAAAAATATAACAGACAGGAAGGTAAAAATCACACCTATAATTGGCTACTTGGACTTCAAATAGAGGCTGCAGTGATTGTTTCTGTTGCTAAATGTCACCCCGAGACTCTTTTCAAAATGTCAACCAGCGCGATCCAATATTCAATAGAAAACAAAAGACCCCTCGGTTGATCCACGTCCTCTATCCTGTGTTGGTGTGTTAGTCTTTGCTTCAGACTCAATTAGCAATGTTTCCCTGCCCTGCAACCTTTTTATCTTCTGCTTTTCTGTCACAACGTAATTAACTCCGCTGGACCGTTTATTTAGTTTTTTCCTATGGTACATAAATGTAATCATCATTGCATCATGCATTTTCCTTTGTCAAATGACCAAAAATATTTAATGAATATTAAACAATAAATAAATTAAAGCTTCAAACCTTTGTCATATTGCCAGAAAATACTAATAAGGGAAACCGTGTACGTGACATTCCGTCTCGTCATTGTCGTCGATGAAAAGATAACCATTATTGATCCACAAAGATGGGCAGGGGGTTTGGCATTATAAAGACAACCGGTTCCATCTTACTGGAAATGACCCAACAACTCCTGCATGCGTATGTGTGTACTTGTGCGTGTTCGTGTCTCTGTAATCCATGGGAGGTCAAGATGCCTTCCTTTATACGTCTAGTGGCCTTGCAGTAATTGGCTGAGTATGACAAATGGCATGTTGGAGAGTGGAGTATACACTTTAATGATAGACTCAGAGATAGGATGATCATCTCAACTCCTGCTTCAAACCGCCCAATGCCTTTTTTACTTAAGTGTTAATTGGACTCCCGGGCTGACCTAAAAGCTGTGTTCTCCTTCCTCTGAAGCCATCTTAGAATGAAGTCATTCAATTAAGTAAACTACAATTGAAAGACACACATTTTGAAATGTGCATAAACATACAGGCGTGGGTTAAAATGTGTGACATTTTTTTGGGGGGAGGGAACAGATTTCAACAAAGACAGCACTCCAGTACCAGTCTGACAATCAGGCAGTGTTCCAAGATTCTCCGCTGGATATTGTTTGTTTTTATCTCCCAAGCAATGAAGAAGAAGCAGAAAAATACACAGTCAATATGTGACTTGCAACAAATGTCAATTCCTAGCCATTTGTGCACAAGCACAGTTAGTTTTAAGATAGTATATGTGCTAAAATATTTTAGTACTCATGTGTAGGGGCTTATCTTCTTTGTGTGACATAATTGTGTGTTAATTTTATAATCAAGTGTGATTGTTTGTGCCTTACCAAAAATGATATTCTGAAGATGGTGAAGATTATGTGTTGTGGCCTAGAACTGCTTTAATTGTGTAGATTGGAAGGGGACAACAATTTAAACTTTTAACGTATAGTTTCTTCCAGTCAGAATTATTGTTAGTAAAATTAAGTGGAGCGAGAGAGAGAGGATTTCACCATTGTGTGAGTGGCACTGGGACTAGTAGAAAGAGGATTGTGATGAGATAGTGGGATTAGGTTTGTTCTCTAGTTCTGCTCAGCCTTTATCTGATGGTCAAGTCCTATAATCATATTGCTCATTCCCTTAGCATTGCCCTCTCATCAGGACCAAGAACTAACACAACCGTCTCACTAGCGGCCTTGAAAGGAACTTGCAGATGTAGCTTTGCCTACCCAGCAGGCCTTAAATGTAAATTTATGACTTTGTTTTGTAAAATGGCACTAGCACCCCATTAGATTAAGTGCCCCCAGAATTATTTGGTTGGCATTAATGGACATTGCAATGTTCATGTCTCCTTATAAGATACAGACAGATTTATTGCTTGCTGCAAGTTGATTTTGGTCCAGATTCCACTCTGTAAACCATATTTTGTTTAAGCAGGAAAATGTTTTGGAGGATGGGGCCCTCTCTGATATCTCTGAATCACTAGTTGTTTTTTTTGTCTGATAGAGTATGCATGTATAAAACATTTATTGTACCTTGCAATCCCTGACTTTCTTGTTGATGCTTAACCTCTTCAGGGGTTCATGGAGCTTGAGGTGGGTAAGTTCTTCATGAGTTTGCAGTATTGCAAATGTGAACAATTCAACTAATGCCGCTGAGCTAATAAACAGTGAGCTAAATGAAGACCATAAAATGCCACCCCTGAGTAGTATATTCTAAATTGTGTTGCTGTTCTGCAATCACAGGTGCAACAGAGCACAACCAACCTTCTCTTATTGGCTCCTCATCTTTCCACAGACCCAGATTTAGCACTGTGACCCTCCAATCTTTACTGACAAGTTCGGAGGGATAGTAGTGCAACGTTCCCAACTTGAACAAGTATTGCAAAAGAATGTGATCTGTGTGTTTTTCTCCCTTAGCCTGAGATAATGTGTGTGTTCACTCCTCTTTGGTATTGCAGGTTAGGTTTGTGTCAGGCAGGCTTCTGCATTCACTGTGTGCCGTCAGAGTGGGCCACCTGATATCCCCACTGTGCTTTGTTTGGCCCAGCTAAAAGGGATGCGATTGCACCTCCAAGGTAGCAGTGGAAGTAACCTGTGATTACTCGCACGCGCGCACACACACACACACACGTGCGCACGCGCGCACACACAATTTTCTCATGGATAAATGTCATGTCTCAAACAGCACCCCCATCCACATTCCTCTGCTCATGTTCCTCCACCTTCCTATAAATCACTGTGCTCACTCACACTAGTAGGCCACCCTCCTTTGCAAGAGACCTCCAGGCTCTCTTTTTGGGGCCGTCTCTGATTTCAGAACATGATGCCATAGCCCAGGGGCCAATTTCAATTATGTTCACCATGCTGATATACGTCACAGATGTCAGATTTAAGAGCACATAAGCAGAAATCAAAGTAAACCTCTGGCAACCCACCATGTCTACAAGTACCACTAGGTAGGTGTCTAACAATTGAAAGTTTTAGCTTGAGTTACTTGATATAAGGCAGTTTAAAAAGAAAATTGGTCATCGATTCAAACAAACAAAATAATTTTAAAACCATAAACTTGCTGAGAATAACAAAAAAGACAAAAAGCTTGGTTTATTATTGTGTGCCATTGTAGGTTGGTGAGCTACAGCATTTAACTGACTTGCTAATTTAGCCTTAATGAAAGCAGGATTGCAGCTTTGATCCCTGATTCTTATGCAAGACGGAAAACCCAAATTGCCTTAGCGTTAGCCCTATTGTGAGTAGAAATTAATTGTGACATTGTGATAGATACTTCCGGCCTGGGAAATGAAGTCAGTCTGTAGGTATGGCTTAATATTCTCCCTTCTGAATTATACAATGACTAAATACGCAACAGACTAAAGTTCAAACATGTGGTATTATTATATATTGTTGTAGTTGGTAGTTTATTTTATTTTTTAAATATGCCAGGATGTAACATACATATGGGGCTAATCCCAATGCTTTTTTTCATATTGAAAGGGGCATTTGTGGCATGTTGGCCTGGTATTGTGTAGTTGAGTTCCTAGGGGGTGGCCGATTATTACAGGCTGTAATAAACTCTGCTTTTCTTTCTCGGCAGGGGGTTGCTGTAGAGGACAGAATGATAAGCAGTGCTGGAGACTCACTGTCTGAGCACAACCAGAGGAGGGGGGCAGGGACGCAAAGACATTTTTGAAGGACACATGCGTGCACAGATCCATAGTAACTTAATTCTTAAGCTTTCCTCTTGCTTACATTGACTTGACTGAAAAAGCATTAGTTAGGACTTAAGATGAAAATTTGGAAGAGTTGTTAAGAGGCATGAAAAAAAGATTTAACCTTGGGCAGATTGTTGAATTACAGTAGTCTCGCTTTTGCTAGTGTATGTTCAGCCATGCATTAAAAATAAGTCTTGGTGTGTGAATTTGGCATCACAACATTGGAGCCTGGGACTTTTTGTAACCGTATTTTCAACATTTCTATAGTTGAACTATTTGGTTGACCACACACTTACAGTACATGTGGATTAACAATATCTTTTGGACCTGGGCAAAAGATAAATTTTGTTTTTAAGGTAGTGAGTCAAATCAAATGAATCTTTAGTTGAAATGTTCTTTTAATTGATGACAGTTAAGATTATTGCCTTCAGACAATAGGAAGGCTGGTCTATTTTAGGTCAATATTATTATTCTGTAACTTTTACGACTCACTCTAAAACAAAACAAAAACATTATTATGGCCAAAATAAAAAAAGATTTAAGCCTAATTTGGCTTGTTATAAAGATCCTTGTACTGTCTGTATGAAACATGCTCTATCTCTGCAATGCTGTGTTCTGATTGGCCAAAGAATGGAAAGGCGCTCACATTAAATATGTAAACTTTGGTTTTATTTAGTGGAAGCTCTTAAAAAAAATGCCCTTGAAGCCATACAATCGGGTATATGCACAACCAACGTTCGCAATCAGCAAAATAGGTTGAAGCACTTCCTTCGTGCTGGGGTAAATTGCGAAAGAGCCTGGGACAAAGCAACCATAGAAACTTTAAACATCTACAATGTCTTTTATTTTACACTATATGGCTTCAAGAGCTACCGAAGACGACAAGTTTATACTTCGTTTGTGTTTATCATATCATAATTGTATAAATGAATGACATACATGTGTTTTAACTTTTGTCTGAAGACACAAACCATCGAGGAAACATTTTAGCAAGTTCGGGTTCAAACCGTCATGTCATCAACCCGTTGTTCTGCTAGTTACTGTGACATACACAGGAAGCCCGCTAACCTGTTTTCTGGGTCTCATTTTAGGGGTGGATCTGTCTCATGCAGAGGGTTAGCCTTCATCCCACCCCACATACAGTACTACTTGGCCAATGATAACCAGTGGTTTGGATCTTGTTTGTGTGACTGCCGGTTGCTTGTTTATACATACTAGCGAAAGCAGAGCCCAGCGTGCGGCTCAAGACAATAAAAGTATTTTTGTGGCACATGAACACATCGCCAAAGACACTCCCCGCTCTCCGCCCCACCAATAACTTTCCTAGCAATCAAGTAAGTGTTGTTTTTGTCATAAGCTTACAATGTTTTTTGCCGCTAATCTCTGAACCACAGAAAACCGTGTCCATAACCACAATTGGCTATTTTAGTTGTGCTCAGAATTTTACATATGGCAGAATTTGTAAGATGTTTATCATTCTTTAAAGATGATAAGTGATTAGACAAAACACATTTGATTTTTAATAGTATTTAATTTGAACTGCAAGGCATTTCAGAATATGTCGTTAAACAAAACATAGCAATAAAGAAAATCATGAAATTGTCCCTGTTCGGTCACCACTCTTATTTTCCAAAGAATGGCCAAAAATTCTGTCAGGGTATGTAAACCTATGAGCACAACTGTACATACTGTAGCTATCAGTGGATGCACCAGTTAATCACCAGGCCACTAAAATACACTTTTGAATGAATGTAGCGGTGTGGCCCATGACATTGTTTGACATAAATACCCGTCATCCCCACATCGACAAGTTAGCCAAAAATTACTAAAAACATTATCAGAAACTAATGCTGGTAACACTGTTAGCTAACGCTAATCTCTGCTTATCCTTTGGCTTTTACATGAAAGTTCTTTGACCACCATGTAAAAGTGCCTCTTTCACTCTGGAACGTCAACCTGCCATGTCATTGGTGGAAAAATGTATGTTAATTACCCCCCCCGTTTCGTAACAGTGGGGGAAATTGCAGAAGGGCTCCCTCGCACACATTTTCAGAAATATT
This sequence comes from Phycodurus eques, assembly GCF_024500275.1. NCBI lineage: Eukaryota > Metazoa > Chordata > Actinopteri > Syngnathiformes > Syngnathidae > Phycodurus > Phycodurus eques. Next base: position 25,037,729 of record NC_084526.1, read on the forward strand.
TAGATATCTAAAGATTGACTTGGTTCTTTATTTTCACACTTCATGGGTGGGCACTGGGTAGGCCCTGCAGAGACCCAACTATATGTATACAAACATTAAAAAGTACATTTTCCATAATAAGTAACCTTCTCGGCGCCTGTACGTTGGGGTTCAGCCCGGTGGATGAGAGGGTAGCCTCACTCCGCCTTCGGGTGGGGAGACGGGTCCTGACTGTTGTTTGTGCCTATGCACCAAACAACAGTTCAGAGTACCCACCCTTTTTGGAGTCCTTGGAGGGGGTGCTGGAGAGCGCTCCCGCTGGGGATTCCATTGTTCTGTTGGGGGACTTCAATGCTCACGTGGGCAATGACAGTGAGACCTGGAAGGCGTGATTGGGAGGAACGGCCCCCCCGATCAGAACCCGAGCGGTGTTCTGTTATTGGACTTCTGTGCTCATCACGGATTGTCCATAACGAACACCATGTTAGCATAAAGGTGTCCACATGTGCACTTTGCACCAGGACACCCGAGGTCGCTGTTCGATGATCGACTTTGTGGTCGCGTCATCGAACTTGCGCCCGCATGTCTTGGACACTCTGGTGAAGAGAGGGGCGGAGCTGTCAACTGATCACCAGCTGGTGTTGAGTTGGCTCCGATGGTTGTGGGAAGATGCCGGTCCGACATGGCAGGCCCAAACATATTGTGTGGGTCTGCTGGGAACGTCTGGCGGAATCCCCTGTCAGAAGGGGTTTTAACTCCCAGCTCCGACAGAACTTTGCTCATGTTCCGGGGGAGGCGGGGGACATCGAGTCCGAGTGGACCATCTTCCGTGCCTCCATTGCTGAGGCGGCCGACCGGAGCTGTGGCCGTAAGGTGGTCGGTGCCTGTCTTGGCGGCAATCTCCGAATCCGCTGAAGGAGTCCTATCGGGCCTTTTTGGCCTGTGGGACTCCTGAGGCAGCTGATGGGTACCGGCTGCAGCTTAGGTGGTCGCTGAAGCAAAACCTCTGGCATGGGAGGAGTTCGGTGAGGCCATGGAGAGACTTCCGGACGGCTTCGAGGAAATTCTGGTCCACTGTCCGGTGTCTCAGGAGGGGGAAGTAGTGCACCATCAACACTGTGTATAATAGGGATGGGGCGCTGCTGACCTTAACTCTGGACGTTGTGAGCCGGTGGGGAGAATACTTCGAAGACCTCCTCAATTCCACCGACACGCCTTCCCACGAGGGAGCAGAGTCTGGGTTCTCTGAGTCGGGCTCTCCTATCTCTGGGGTTGAGGTAACCGAGGTGGTTAAAAAGCTCCTCGGTGGCAAGGCCCCAGGGGGTGGATGAGATTCGCCCGGAGATCCTCAAGGCTCTGGATGTTGTGGGGCTGTCCTGGTTGACACGCCTCTGCAACATCGCGTGGACATCGGGGACAGTGCCTCTGGATTGGCAGACTGGGGTGGTGGTCCCCCTTTTTAAGAAGGGGGACCAGAGGGTGTGTTACAACTACAGGGGGATCACACTACTCACCGTACCTGGGTAAGGTCTATTCAGGGGTGCTGGAGAGGAGGGTCTGTTGGGAAGTTGAATCTCAGATTAAGGAGGAGCAGGATGGTTTTCGTCGTGGCCGTGGACCAGCTCTACACCCTTGGCAGGGTCCTCGAGGGTGCATGGGAGTTGGCCTAACCAGTCTACATGTGTTTTGTGGACTTGGAGAAGGCGTTCGACCTTGTCCCTCGGTGGGTTATGTGGGAGGTGCTTCGGGAGTATGTGGTACCGAACCCCCTAATACGGGCTGTTCGGTCCCTGTACGACCGGATTCAGAGTTTGGTCCGCCTATCCGGCAGTAAATCGGCCAAGGCTACCCTTTGTCACCGATTCTGTTCATAACTTTTATGGACAGAATGTCTACGTGCAGCCGAGGGGTAGAGGGGGTCCGGTTTGGTGGCCTAAGTATTGCATCTCTGCTTTTTGCAGATGCTGTGGTTCTGTTGGCTTCATCAAGCCGTGACCTCCAACTCTCACTGGAGCAGTTCGCAGCTGAGTGTGAAGCGGCTGGGACGAGAATCAGCACCTGCAAATCTGAGACCATGGTCCTCAGTCAGAAAAGGGTTGCATGTCCTCTTCAGGTCGGGGATGAGATCCTGCCCCAAGCGGAGCAGTTCAAGTATCTTGGGGTCTTGTTCACGATTGAGAGAAGAATGGAACGGGAGATCGACAGGCGGATCGGTGCAGCGTCTGCAGTGATGCGGACTTTGTATCGATCCGTTGTGATAAAGAAGGAGATAAGCCGAGAGGCGAAGCTCTCGATTTACCGGTTGATCTACGTTCCTACCCTCACCTATGGTCACGAGCTGTGAGTCGTGACCGAAAGAACAAGATCCCGGATACAAGCGGCCGAAATGAGTTTCCTCCGCAGGGTGTCCGGCCTCTCCCTTAGAGATGGGTTGAGAAGCTCGGTCATCCGGGAGGATCTCAGAGTAGACCCGCTGCTCCTCAGAGTACGAGAGGAGCCAGATGAGGTGGCTCGGTCATCTGATTCGGATGCCTCCCGGACGCCTCCCTGGTGAGGTTTTCCGGGCACGTCCCACCTGGAGGAGACCCCGGGGACGACCCAGGACACGCTGGAGAGACCACATCCTTCGGCTGGCCTGGGAACACCTTGGGATCCCCCCGGAAGAGCTGGATGAAGTGGATGGGCAGCGGGAAGTCTGGGCATCCCTACTAAAGCTACTGCCCCCGCGACCCGACCTCGGATAAGCGGTAGAAAATGGATGAATGGATGGATGGATGAAGTTAACCTTTAACATTTTTTATCATGTTACGAGCACCCTAAAAACTCATAAAGTTGCACATAGTTTGCATGAAAATTCTCAAACTAAAAATTGACTCATCTGTGAAAGAAAACTAGCTTGATTATCCAACATAGGTCTGTGTAAAGTTGTGACAAAATGCAACGTATCCTGTGAGAAACAATACCCACCGTTAGGTTGTTGTAAATTCTCACCAAATGTGCTTAAGCCTCAAAATAGCCCCCGACAAGTGTGCAGTGTTGTTGTCCACTGGTCAGCTGTTTGAGGTCATTACTTTACTCCTTTTGTAATAGATATATTTACATTTCCCTTAAGAACAAATGGGATTGTGGCACAGAGAGGGCTTGTCAGTTGGAGCCACAGAAGGCCTGTTGCCTTACTGCCTTTTGTCTCTTCATAGGATTTGCACACAATAGGAAAGTAATCTGTATTATTTTTAAAGAAGCACATTAATTACACAATTAACCTACAGTAAATATACATGATGCAAGTTTGTCCTTCTACCTCACTATAGACAAAAATGGATTGGGTGAAAGTTCAGTGTATAAATAGGCCCAGAGACAGACAGGCTTTTTCACTTACTGGACATGCCTTCATTCACAGAGCTTTGAACTGCACTCCACGGCCAGTTTCTAATATATACAGACAATTGAAAAGTAACTCCATACCTTAAATTATGTATTGCGTTTCTTTTGTCCAATTTTTTTTCCTTTTTTTTTTTTTTTTTTTTATGTATAAGAATTTGGGTAACGGTGTGATGTGGTTTGGGATGACTTCAGACTGCATTGTGGGTCCATTCATTCTTTGAGATACCATGAATGCGTTTTGTTATTGTTGTTCCTGAATGGCTGAATGCCCACTTCCTTGGGAGAAGGATGGGATAGTGGTCCATATGAGTGGTCGTCTTTGGGGTTGCTTACAGGAGTAAGGATGCTGTACCATAGCAAAGACTTGGGAAGAACTTGATGAGTGAATACAAGAAGTTATGGTTTCCATCCCACAAGGGTTCCTGGTGTTAGTGAATTCCGGTGCTCAAATCTAATTTTGAATATAACCTCATGCATCGCTTACTTTCATCTCATATCCATTTATTGTAAAAAGAATCACACAATAAAGAACAAGCACAAATAAATTGTAATCTATGAATAAATTGAGTATTTTGGAATAGGGAGCTAATTTTAAATAAATTCCAATGAAGTTGACCTTGAAAAGGATTTGCAAAATATTCTATTGTTTTTATTTACATTTTCCCCAATCTATATCCCATTGAATACACTGAAAAGAAAAGATATTTAAAGTTCAAACTGATGAATATTCTTTAATTTTGAATTGGATGCCTGCAACATGTTCCAAAAAAGATGGGACAGGGGCAACAAAAGTAGAGAAATGCTAAAAAACAAAAACTGATTGGAATAGTCTACAAGTGAACAGGTTAATTGGAAACAGGTGTGTGTCATGAGGTATGTCATTAGATATAAAAGGAGCATCCCTGAAAGGCTCAGTTGTCCACAACCAAGGCAGAGGCAAGGTTCATAACTCTGTCAACAACTGCTTTAGCAAATAGTCCAACAGTTTAAGAAGAACATTTCACAACGTACAACTGCAAGGAATTCAGGGATTTCATTATTTATGGTCCATAATATCATCAAAAGATTGAGAGAATCTGGAGAAAACTCTCCACGTAAGCGGCAAGGCCGAAAATCATCCAACATTGAATACCCTTGACTTTCAATCCCTCAGGCGGGACTGCATTTAAAAAATGGCATTATTGTCTACAGAATATTGCCACATCAGTGTGTAACCTCACAATTGCACTTCTGGAGAAAATGATCATACATTCCCATAAAGACACTCCTAAACCTTGTGGGAATCCTTCCCAGAAGAGTTTAAGATGTTGTAATTGCAGAGGGTGGACCGATGTCATTTTCAAGCCTATGGGTTAAGAATGGGATGACCCTTAAATTCATATCTGAGTCAAGGCAGGCGAGCGAATACCTTTCGCAACATAGTGTATATTTTCTGAATGAGACTACGACATTTGATATCAGATCATTTAGCTCAATTTTAAAACAGCTGATTGGATTTGAGGATTTTATTTATTTATTTATTTTTTAATAATGTATTATTTTTTTTTTTATACATCTTGCTTACAGTATTAATGTGTGGTAGTGTCACATTTCCCTTCCATAACTCCCTGAGACAACTGTAGGGAAGCACCTGCTTGGTATCTGATGTCCTTCTAGCTGTTGAAATCACTAGGAGGCATGCTGAAGCATATGTGTAATCAGAAACGTGTTCAATAAAAATGCTTTTGCGGAAATCAGATTAAACATTTTAACAACCTTTTTAGAGTGATAAAGTTTTTGAAGTTTGGTAATTAAGATTGTTATACATTATTTTAACATATTAAGTTGTATATATAGTGTTATCTTTTAAACAATCAAATATATAATTTATTACATTATTATTATTTTTATTAGTTAATGTACTACTGACATACGGTAGTTTGCTAGATTTGGTTATGCTCTTACTGTACTGTGGTTTTTTTCCATTGTTAAAAAAAATATTCATATGGAAACAACAAACAGCATTCTTTCTAACTGAGAATTTAAAATACCACAATATGGTATGTTAACAGATTTGTATTTTTTAAATCTGGGCACTACTGAGGCTATGGTTCATTTTGGAATACAATTGGGTTTAAAATGTCACAGGAAAGCACTGGCAAGCCTCTGTAGTTTAATTGGGGGTATGCCATTTCACTTTCCTTGTGTGAATTTCATGTGCACATTGAGGCACACTTGCACAGAGGCAGCTCAAACATCCTTAGGGTGTGTATGTTCTCTGAGTACCTCTGCCCTTCTAGAGTGACATCTTTCACTTTTGTCCCCTCAATACTGCTGCACAGTGATGTCACCAAGTGTGAGAGCAGAAACCTGCCACTGGACACAACAAGCATGCGAACACTCAAAAAACACAATGCTTGACATGAAAGAACATGGTTGTGTCACAGCGTGAAGATGATGCTCGTAAAGCACTGTACCTGTTTTGTACTACATACCTTTGTGCATTTTCTTCTTCAGTTGACCCATACCTGATTGGCAATGGCTGTGGTGATGGAAATTGAGCTGCTTGTTGCGAAGGTGATGGAGGACTTCACTAAACAAACAGTGAAGGGATCTGGAGGCCCGATTGAAGCCTGGAACCAGAATGGGGACACCACTGAAAGCATTGCACTCCCTAATGAACTTGAGTGGCCCATAGAAGTGGGGCTTTTTCACAGAAGCTCAGGAGGACAAAGTGTCAAAACAAGCCCAGGCCCTTGCCGTTCACAGGGGCTAAACGCCGCCTTTTGACTCTTGGGAGTGTGGGCATCTGAAAGGGAGGCCACAAGGAGAAAGGAAAGGGAGGTAGAAAGTGCTTGCTAAAACAATGGCCTCTTAAATCAAGCACCCCTCCTTGCCTCTATCCCCCTCCTGTGCTCCTGTGCTACTGCCTCCCTAACCCCCCCTTCTTTTGCTTTGACTTCCAATTAGGGCTACTCTTGCACAAGTGGTTGGAATCCCCATATATTGCAGGGGCCTCGGAGGAGGAGGTTTAAAAGTTGTCTCTGTAGCAGCTCCTCTATCAAAGACCTTAGTATTCAGGGGAGAGCCTTGTTTGGATTCCTCAAAGCTCTCCGCCACTGGAGGACATGAGTATTATCATGTCCTCTGTCTTCACCACCTCATCATTCCTTTCCTCTCCTTCTACATTCCCCCCTTTTTTTTGCCAACATTTCATCCACATAGTTTGCAACTCCTTCATTGCTTCTCCACGCTTGGATGCTTGCAATACTTGGGCTAGAGAGCAAAGCATAGCCAGGACTCAGGTTCTTGTTACTTCCTTCCCTTCCCTTTTCCCCCTTTAGCAATCCAAGCAATTACAACAACTGATTAAAGAGTTGGCCTACAGAGGAAGCCATTTACAAAACGCCAAATCCTACTCTATGCTTCACAACGGCACTTGAAATATAGCGTTTATAGCAGTGCAGGATTAGGGACAAGATAGTGTAAATTCAACAAACTGGTAGAGGACAATTGCTAAATATGCTTTGGTCAGACATAAGCGGTTGCAGCGTATGTGGTACATAGCTTGGCATACATTGGTGTGTTCAGTTATTTCTCCACCTTCTGTGAATATGGATCCTTTGATATTGTCGTACATGTCAGACTTTCACAAACGCAAAAAGAAAAACAACAGGTTTTTACAAAACCATTGTTGTCTCAATGACTGAATTATAAATATAATGCGATAAAGATACAGTAGTTGTCACCTCTGCTACTCAAATTTTTAAATTATACTCATCAAACTTCTGCTTTTTTCCCCTCCCTTTTAATCGTTGTTACATGCTCTCTTGTTTATCAGTTTTATAGATTTATTGTTCTACCTTAAGATAGCAAGACGGAGCATTTTTACGGTAAGAAAAGGGTGAAATTGAAATTTGTTGTTCTGTGCCAATTGTTCAACCCATAAATGTAAACAACAATTACATGCTCCTCCCATACCAAACTACCATATCGAGTCGTGGAGCACGTGCTTGGTCTGTATTTACATAAAATATACATTGTGTGATGTTGTTTGTCTGAATGTTTACAGTTTATTGAACTTTCCTGTCATTTTTACATGCACCAGTTGTGTTAAAAGAAGGGAATATTAATTGGGAAACTGACATTTTTCACACTTCTCTGTGAAGTCCCAATTTTGCTCTTTGGCCAAACTATGGCAGCCTCCAAATGCTAGGTGGCGACAATACTCGTTTCAGTTCATTTACTGTAGCTTTGGATTTTTCAGCAAGGAAGAGGTTGTTGCAGAGATGTTACTGTAAATATGGTTGCGACTTGGTAACTGGTACAAGGTTAAGTGAATAACTTTACAAATTTCATATGTTTATTTTATTTTTTTGCCTTGACTTCTCTGTTTAGGGCAGTGCTCAAAGGCAGAGGGAAAAATATCAGGATAAATATTTGTGAAATGATGTTCTTGATCTTTTGCGTCCTAAGGTCATTCATTAAGAGAAGGGTAATGTAATTTGTAATTTTGAGGCCGTAACCGCCTGCAAAATTCATCCATTTTGCAGTAAAGTGGTATTTGCGTGTTCGTATCCGAGCATTTTATTGAGTTTGAGGAAGAGTACAGATATACAGTATTGTCACTGATACCGATAGTGGTATCAATTGTCTATTTATATTAATTATTATATTAATTATATTAATTATTATAATCTTTTGTTGTTGGGAAATGCCACTACATTAAGCATCACAGGGACTTCAAGAGAAAAGGCTGTCTGTTTAGTCAGTTAATGGACTTAAATTTAGTTTACAACTGAAGAGGTTGTTCCCAAATCAATCACAGTAATGCATGGTTGATGTTTTTATGGATTTTTATTTTTATTTCATGTGAAATTTGTATGACAATGGGATCAAACATTGATAGACTCATTATTGTTGTTGGAACTTGTGGGCAGACTCTTGAGTTGTCAGACAGTCATAATCACTCCAGAGGCTCTGTGCTGTTCCTAAATACGGAAAATATAATTCAAAATATCTGGTAGTACAATCACTTTTCAAGGAATGCAGTAAAGTGCAAAGAATTAAAATAAATACGACAGTGCGAGTTCCAGTATGCCGACCTCAAGTAACATTTAAGTACTGTATGCCTACTTTTCTGCCCTCCCTGAGCATGCTGAGTGCAGTGTGGCAGATAGCTAACAGTTCCTAAAGAAGAGTCCAACATTGTTAGTTTTAAGCTGTTTGACACTCAAGTTGAAGTTTACGATAAAACTGAAGAACACAAGAAAAATTATTACAAATGTTTTACAGCCCCAATTCCAATGAAGTTGGGATGTTGTGTTAAACATAAATAAAAACAGAATACAATGATTTGCAAATCATGTTTAACCTAAATTTAATTGAATACACTACAAAAACAAGATATTTAGTGTTAAAACTGGTAAAGTTTATTGTTTTTAGCAGATAATCATTAACTTAGAATTTTATGGCTGCAACACATTCCAAAAAAGCTGGGACAGGTGGCAAAAAAGACTAAGAAAGTGGAGGAATGCTCATCAAACCTGTTTGGAACAGGCGAATTGGGAACAGGTGGGTGCCATGATTGGTATAGAAGGAGCTTCTCTGAATTGCTCAGTCATTCACAAGCAAAGATGGGGCGAGCTTCACCTCTTTGTGAACAAGTGCGTGAGAAAATAGTCAGTGTAAGGACAATGTTCCTCAACGTACAATTGCAAGGAATTTAGGGATTTCATAATCTACTCTCCATAATATCATCAAAAGGTTCAGAGAATCTGGAGAAGTCACTGCATGTAAGTGGCAAAGTCGAAAACCAACATTGAATGGCCGTGAACTTCGATCCCTCAGGCGGCACTGCATCAAAAACTGACATCAATGTGTAAAGGATATCATCACATGGGATCAGGAACACTTCAGAAAACCAATGTCAGTAAATACAGTTTAGAGCTACATCCCTGAGTGCAACTTGAAACTCTACTATGCAAAGCAAAAGCCATTTATCAACAACACCCAGAAACGCTGCCGGCTTCTCTGGGCCCGAGCTCATCTAAGAGTCACTGATGAAAAGTGGAAAAGTGTTCTGTGGTCCGACGAGTCCACATTTAAAATTGTTTTTGGAAATTGTGGACGTCTTGTCCTCCGGGCCAAAGAGGAAAAGAACCATCCGGACTATTATAGATGCAAAGTTCAAAAGCCAGCATCTGTGATGGTATGGGGCTTTATTAGTGCCAATGGGATGGGTAACTTACACATCTGTGAAGGCACCATTAATGCTGAAAGGTATATCCAGGTTTTGGAGAAACATATGCTGCCATCCAAGCAATGTCTTTTTCATGGACACCCCTGCTTATTTCAGCAAGACAATGCCAAAGCACATTCTAAACGTTTTACAACAGCGTACCTTCGTAGTAAAAGAGTGCGGGTAGGAGACTGGCCTGTCTGCAGTCCAGACCTGTCTCCCATTGAAAATGTGTGGCGACTTATGAAGCGTAAAATACGACAACGGAGACCTCAGACTGTTGAACAGCTGTAACTGTACATCAAGCAAGAATGGGACAGAATTCCACCTACAAAGCTTCAACAATTAGTGTCCTCAGTTCCCAAACGTTTACTGAATATTGTTAAAAGAAATGCTGATGTAACACAGTGGTAAACATGACCCTGTCTCAGCTTTTTTGGAATGTGTTGGAGCCATAAAATTCTAAGTTAATGATTTGGTAAAAACAATAAAGTTTATCAGTTTGAACATCAAATATTTTGCCTTTGTAGTGTATTCAAATAAATATAGGTTGAACATGATTTGGAAATCATTGTATTCTGTTTTTATTTATGTTTAACACAACATCCCAATTTCATTGGAATTGGGGTTGTACAACGTGTGTAATTATTTTTCTTGTTCTTCAGTTTTATCGTAAACTTCAACTTGTCAATAAATAGCTTAAAACTAACAATGTTGGACTCTTCTTTAGGAACTGTTAGCTATCTGCCAAACTGTTAGCTATCTGCCAAACTGCACTCGGCATGCTCCCTCTGCTGCGATGTTGGTGTGCTGGAGTATAGAGTGAATCAACTGTCATATTAAAATTCACCAGCAGAGGGACTTGTTTGGACATGGTAAAAGAATGTACGCCTGCTGCATTTCGCACGCGGCAGCTGTGAGTGCGTGAGGACACTGCGTAAATAGGAGTGAATGTGTTCTTTTGTAATACAGTACATAATTGTATAAATGCATGACTAGGAAAATTATTATTAGTATTGGAACGCTTTAGTTAAAACACATGAAATTTATTTTGTTTTGAAATATAAGAGTAGATACATTTATTTATGCTAATATAGTCAGCCAGAGCTACGAGAAATGCAGTTTTAAATGTCCTTTCACCGTCGTTCCTGTCATACTGTTTTTGTTTTAATTCCCCATTAAAAAGATTAATGAATAAATGTGTTTTTTCTTCATGTTTTTGAGATTATAGGGTGAAGGCTGCAGCTGGCTACTCGTGTGGACTGAATGGGTAGCAGCAATGGGGAAATTAAATGCCAGTATTTTGAGGGTAATAGCCCATCCCCAATATATTGAAACACACTTATGAACAGAGTTCGTTTTTGGACTGTTGAACTTAGTTAATAATGTTGAATTAGGAACTGTGAACTGAACTAGTTCATTTTTGGAATGAAGAACTGAACTTTGAAGTAGTTCGTGTAGAAAATGAACTTTCCCAACATTGATCCTGTAATATTTCAGATCTCTTTATATATTGCAGATTTCAGAAAAAATTGCAATGTCATTTTTTTCCAATATCGTGCAGCCCTATCGTCAGCTTAATGCTAACACACAATCTAAAATGCCACCGGCAGGCTAACAAAAATTAGCATCAAAGTCGTGGTAATAATTTACCTTCAAACAACACATATTCTCACACAAACTCTGTAGGAACACACACATACAGACAGATAATATAAATAATAAAAAGACTTAAAGGCATATACTCACTCCGACTCTGTGAAAACGAGTCACATTAATGAAGTCAAGCGTGACTTTGTTCTTCACCTCTTTAGCTAAGGTAGATGAATTATCTTCATGCTTGGACCACACTGCCCCTAAGAGGCCTAGGCATGCAAAGCAGGAACAGCACACTCAACAACGCGCATACACAACAGGGGCAGCACACCTATCATTCAACCTGTGAAAATATTTCTCAGCAGAGGAAAATAAATTGCAGGGGTCCCTCAGTAGTGGCAAGGTAAATGTAACAATATAAAGGACAGAGAATAATATCGTATGATAGATGTTTTTGTACCGCACTACGATATGCAAACTCCTATTCAAGTGAACTTGGCGTTGTATAAAACGTAAATAAGAACAGAATACAGTGCTTTATGAATCTTTTCAACCTATATTCATAGGTAAACAGGTTAATCGGAAACAGGTGAGTGTCAATGATTGGGTATAAAGCATCCTCGAAAGGTTCAGTTGTTCACAAACAAGGATGGGGCGTGGTTCACCATGTTGTGAACAGTTGCTTCAGTAAATAGTCCAATAGCTTAAGAATGTTTCTCAATGTACAATTACAAGGAATGTAGGGATTTCATCAGCAATATCATCAAAATTTCAGAGAATCTGGAGAAATTGCCACTGCTGGTGCTGCTTACTTGGTCGGCGATTTGTTGTTTTTTAGGTCGAGTGCGGCTTCAGCCAGTACAACGTGAAACTCATGTAGCGCGCCCCCACTGGCCAGGAGGTGAATTGATTGAGAGGATTTGCTGAATCGATATTTAATTGTGGGGGGAAGAAAAACATTGCATTGATGAATCAATAATTTTACCCACCTAGGGCCTAGTAAGCATACAGTATTTCAAGTTTTAGTTTGTCTCCTGCTGAAGCCTCATCTCTTTTATAATTCCTTTGTAAATCCAAATGATCTTTTTGTAATGTTGACCCAGCCAAACATTTATGACACAGCATCAATATGGCGGCTTCACCATCCGGGCAAAGTTTGGAAAGAAGTAGACATCATCTTAACTTCGAACCTCCTATAATTTTTCACTGAAACTGTTCACTGTTGCAGGGGCTCGGAATGTATTTGTCTTTGCTGTGTGATTTGGTTTCTGTGTTTGTATGTGAAACAGGTGCAATAATGAAGTTAAGTTGCTCTGTACAGCTGTAGCAGCCGACTTGAAATAAAAAGGTTGAGCTGGCGCCTGTAATGCACCACTCAGTTATGTGCATTTGTCTGGTCTAGTCGCATTAATTAGTGGGGAAGGAAAGCAGGCTTAAGTCACCATCCAACCCCTTATCAACTGCTTTACATATGAACTAGGGCCTGATCAATATTGATTTTTTTTTTTTGGGCTGATGCCGATTCTGATATTTGGGACAAAAAAATGCCGTTAACAGATTAATCGTCCAATTAATAAAATAAAAAAAATAATTGCTAAAATTACTTATTTTTTGGTGCCCTAACGCTTACAACAACAAACATATGAATTACAGGCAGAACATTTACTGTTTTACACTACTTTAGTACAGGGGTCCCCCAGCCAGGCTGCAAGCCACGTGGTAGCGGGCTGCACAGAGAAACAGACATTTTCGAGTACCACACGGGAAGCTCGGTGGTTGTCGAGCTAGCGAGGCGGCTGCCTCTGTTGCTGAACGGGTCAGAGGCGTACCATGGTGGTTGAGCGCTACAGAGGAGGTGGTGGGCTCTGTGTTCAGAAGACAGGGTGTCTCAGTCTGGCTGCCTAGCGGCAGGCCAAGGATGACTTGCATCACGACACTGTGTCGTAACATTTGTCGCAGTAGAGTATACAGCTGAACCATGCTACAAGCGTATGAAAATATTTGACCAAAAATGACACCGGTAGTAAATATTAAAGTCTATCCTCCGAAACAATAAAAGCACAAATGAAATAGAAATGGTGAAACAGAGAAATGCTTAATTTTTTGGAGCCTGTCTTCAATGTCTTACATCGGACTATGCTATGGAACACAAGGTGAGACCATCTGGCTCGTTGATGAGAAAACATGCGCAGGGCTCGAACGAATTACAACTACAATCTATTCATTTAATCATTTGTTTTTATTTGTTTCCATGCCTGTCTGTCAAAATGTCTTCACGTGATACCGGTCTGTGGTGCAAAAAAGGTTACAGACTGCTCTTCTAGTATTTGTTTAACTTTAGAACAGAGAAGAATTTCCATGTACAAAACACTAAAACAATGCAGCCTGCCATATCATCTCATGTGGCCCCCAAAAGCAAATCAGGTGTGTCAACTTCCATGATTTTTGCTAAAATTTCAAATTGTCATATGTAATAAATAACGTTGCGATATTACAAGCATTTTTTGTTACCAAACCCCTTTTGACAGTTACTTGAACAATAGTTGAACAAATTGTTATCCTAGACTTCTGATTTTAAAACAAGTTGTCCATCAATTTGTTGTGGAGACAGTGCCACCAGCAAGTATTCACACCCCTTCACGTTTTCCACATTTTGCTGTTACAGACTTATTCTAAAGCTGATTTGAGTATAGTTTTCTTTAAAAAAAAAAACTACATAAAATATCCCATAATGATGAAGTAAAAACATATTTTCAGACATTTGTGTAAATGTATTTTAAAAAATTAAACATGGAAACATAAGTGGTACATAAGTCTTCACACCCTTTGCTATGACACTCAAACTCAGGTGCATCTGATTTCCAATGATCATCCTTGAGATGCTTGTACAATTTGAATGGAGTCCACCTGTGCTAAATTCATTTGATTGAATGGCTCACACCTGTCTATATAAGGTCTCACAGTTGGCAGTGCAGAAACCAAGCAATTAAGTCTAAGGAATTGTTTGCAGACCTCCGAGACCGGATTGTGTGTTTCAGCAACATTGAAGGTCGTGAAAAGCACTGTGGTCTTGATTATTCGAAAATGGAAGAAGTTTGGAACCACCGGGACACTTTCTAGATCTGGCTGTCCCACCAAGCTGAGTAACCGGGGAAGAAGGGCCTTGGTCAGAGAGGTGAACAAGAACCCTATGGTCACGAAGGCGGAGCTCCAGTGTTCCCTTGCGGAGATAGGAGAACCATCCAGAAGGTCAACCATTGCTAACGCACTCCACCAATCAGGGGTTTAGGGTAGAGTGGCCAGGCGGAAGCCACTTCTCACTAAAAGGCACATGGCAGCCTGCTTGGAGTTTGCCAAAAGGCACCTTAAAGATTCTCAGACTTGCAGAAACAAAATTCTCTGGTCTGACGAAACCAAAATAGAACTTTTTGCCCTGAATTGAAAGCATCATATCTGGAGAAGAGGCACTGCTCATCACCTGGCTAACATAATCTCTACTGTGAAGCATGGTGGTGGCAGCATCATGCTGTGGGGCTGTTTTTTTTTTTTTTTTTTTTTTTTGCTGCAGGGACTCGGCGACTCGTCCACATAGAAGGTAAGATGACAGCTGCCAAATTTGGAGAAATTATTCGATAACTTGCTCGAGAGTGCTCTGGAACTCAGACTAGGTTGTCGATTCACCTTCCAACACGACAATGACCCAAAGCACACAGCCACGATAACAAAGGAGTGACTTCAGGAGCAACCTGTGAATGTTCTTGAGTGGCCCAGCCAGATCCCGGACTTGAATCCAATCGAACATCTCTGGAAAGACCTAAAAATGGTTGTCCACCGACGCTGCCCATCCAACCTGACTGACCCGGAGAGGATCTGCACAGAAGAATGGGAGAAAATGCCCCAAAACAGGTGTGCCAAGCTCGTAGAGACATACCCAAGGAGACTTGAGGCTGTGATTGCTGCCAAAGGTGCTTCAACAAAATATTAAGCCAAGGGTGTGAATACTTATGTACCCATTATGTTTAAATGTTTACATACTCAATAAATTTGCACAGCTGTCTGAAAGTATTATTTACTTTTTCATTACGGGATAACATAGCAAAATGTGGAAAAAGTGAAGGGGTGTGAATATTTTCTGGTGGCACTGTATGTAATAATACGATGAAGCAATTTAACATTTCTATGGTTTCACAGTCATAATGGCCTTCTGAGGGAAAACGTAACTAGATTATGGCCCGCAACAAAAATGTATTTGACACCTTTGTTAAATGCGGTGAATGTAAGAACATCTGGGATCTACTGTTCTTCATCTCCACTTGTTGCTGACGGTGGTATTAGAGGAGTAGAAGATTTTGTTGGATGGTAATATCATGCTCATATTACAAAGACCTTTTGGAAAATAGAGAAAAGGAAAAGGGGGGTGGGAGAAAAGGTCAATAATGGCATGTTTGGCAGAATTTGGTGAGGAAGGAGTTGACCGATCCACCACATAAGACATTCATGGGATGAAGAGATTGATTGTAAGCCATGCTGTCTCCTCGAACATTATCTGACCTTGTAAATGTTCTTTGGGAATAATGGACTAAAATATTAAACTATTTAGAAACTCCTGTATCAAGAGCCAAGAAGGAGTCCAACCATTCCAGTTCATTTACTGGTGGATAGATAAGGTGTCAGAGGGAGCACACTGGTCCTCAGTGTACTGACTCGAGAGTTATGGTGAAGGCCATTCTTAGAATATTGGTGTTGTGGTTAATTTCTAGGTAGCTGCGACTCCTCACCCCACATCAGATGATCTTTTGTCCTTAGACGAGGATGAGGAACTTGTGAGCCTCAAAGACCCTCAAACGCTGACCTCTTAATCAGCATTGAAGCCACCTGCAATGCAAACGAACAATCCCCTTACCCTTGAATTGCCTCTGACCTTTGATTGTTTTCAGAGAGCCAATGGTTGGCCAGGGTAATTATTGAAAAATGAACTACTCGTCCATCTCTTAACTAACCTCTAACCTCACTTGTATATGAATCAGGAATTGGGTGAACTCTTAGAATTTCAGTTTTTCTTTTGTCAGTTATTTTCGCCGATCCATCCGGGAAAACAAAACATGCTAACAGTTTATTGGCATGTGTAGCTTTGTACAGTATATAAATCTATGTATCACATCACTCAATATAGACATTAACTTACATTTATTACATCTTTTTCCAGCTTACTTTGAATCCCAAATGAATGACTATCACTGAGTATGAGATTGAGATGATCTGGCAGCTCACAGAGCATAGTACTTTTCCTATTCACATAATTGTTTCCGGGCACGTCC
Organism: Phycodurus eques; assembly: GCF_024500275.1. Classification (NCBI taxonomy): domain Eukaryota; kingdom Metazoa; phylum Chordata; class Actinopteri; order Syngnathiformes; family Syngnathidae; genus Phycodurus; species Phycodurus eques. The sequence goes on from NC_084526.1 coordinate 25,054,226, forward strand.
CACGGGGAGGAGACCGCGGGGAGGACCCAGGACACGCTGGAGAGACTGTCTTTCGGCTGGACTGGGAACACCTCAGGATCCCCCTGGAAGAGCTGGATGAAGTGGCTGGGTAGAGAGAAGTCTGGGCGTCCCTGCTAAAGCTATTGCCCCCACGACCCGACCTCAGATAAGTGGTAGAAAAAGGATGGATGGATGGATAATTGTTTTTTAAACTGATAACCGCACAGTGATGCTAGCTTTTGCATGTCTAGTGGTAATTCACATGATGAGAAAAGCTGGGAGATAAAAAAAAATGTCCAGGGAACATCAATCGCTGACCTCGTGTTCTTGATCAGGCTTCTCAAGGCTTGCTATGCTGCAACAGAGCCAGCATTCACTGCAACAACTCTTAAACTCATGATGATACTCTGGACCATCCTAATGTATTTAGTTCCACTGTACTACCAGAGAAAGGGTAGTCACTTTTTCTGTCAATTACTCATTTTACTATTAGTTATTTTGACCCAATTTTGAATTGTGCAAAAAAAAAAAAAAAAAAAAAAAAAAAGTGGTTTAATATGACTTTGCCTAAATACAAGCATACAAGACAAATTATTGTTTAAACTTTTTGTGGCCTAAAACACATCATACAGTACAGAAGTACTATAAATAAATAAGCTTGAAAATGTTTGAAAGGTTTATCCAAGCTTACCTGCTCCAACTGGGATTTGTACCTGAACCTGCTGTTTTCAAGAGCGCAGCTAGACAACGCGCAAGCACATGGCTAATTGATGGCAATCATGATAATTGACACGTGATTGTACGTTGTATATAGTGAATCTTATTAGTCATTCGAACTGTTCTAAGTGCTAGAGGACTCTGCATCTTTTTGCACAATTGTCAAAAACAAAACATGTACCGGCATTACCAGATAACTAGCAACCCTTTACTGCTCAGTGACTGTTTTTATTAATTTTCTTTTTTTGTCAATGTCTTTATGGCTCAAAAGTGTTCTCTGTCAATTGACTGTCTGTTGTCGTACTAGATCGGGTCCAAATACCGGAGAGAAATTCCTTGTGTTTTTTTTGGACATACTTGGCAAA